>NC_081412.1:586899277-587067968 GCF_030272615.1 Cryptomeria japonica | reverse complement strand
AATAAACCACTCATTGATGGGTAGTCTAACATAGCATGCCCTCTACTCAAAATAAAAAAAATAACACTTAACTGAACAACTTTTCCCAAGTGTTCTATTTGCATTGATTTTCCAGGAATAGCTTCAATATAACCTTTAAATTCAACAAGCTTTCATCTGTATTTTCTCACGAAAATAAAATTCTTTGACATTCCTCACATGCTTACATTCCTCCTTTATTTTACATCTTATCACTGATTTTTCAACTCCGCTATCCTTTTTTTTTCATAAACTTTACCCATATGCTTTTCTATGGTGTCAATTTTTAGCTGCAACCTCTTTTCCTTCTTATGTTTCCAAGTGCAAATATTACACCTGCATTCTATTGGAGGCTCGCCTTCAATTGGATTCTCCACTGGTTCAACAAATGGATACTTTGACACCCAATTAATTTGAAAATTCGTCACTGACATATCCCACTCCCAATCCTTTTTTGATTTTGGTTGATCCTTTTTTGATTTTGGTTGATCCTTTTTTTATTTAGGTTGATCATTTTTTGATATAGTTTTTCTTTTCCTCTTCAGTGCATTATCACCCAAGTCAATTATATCATTCCAGCTAACCTGGGTATCTACTAGAAAATCTTCTTCAAGTTCATCATGATTAGAGATATCAGGCTCTCTGGCTTCTTCAATATGTGGTGAAGGTTGTGAATCTTGTACTTGTACTTGTGATGATGTACCTTCCCGATTTTCACCATGATCTTTGCCAACACCAAAGTACGAAGACAACGTTCTGCATTTTATTGGCCTCTCTTGGCCTTCCCCACATTTAGGATTCCTACCCTTCTTCCTGTTTGACATCTCCAATGAAATAAAGGCTGAAAAAAATTATCAAGTTGTTGAAGAAGTAATAATAGTAAATAGACTAGACTATATTATTCATTGGCCCTACAGCCTGCAATCTAGATGTCTGAGGTCTCCCGAGTGACCACTGGCACTGACGAGTCCCCACTGAATAAGAATGAACTCAACAATGCAAACATATAGAGATGAATTCATAATAATATTATAACACTTCAAAAATATGATCACTCACCTAAAAGGTCACTAGCAGTCGCCAATACAGTCAGCGGCAATGGTTGTTCCTAGTCTGAAACTTCACTATTGATCCGAATTGAGAGCCTAGAACTGACCAAATTGTGTAGAGATAGATCTGATCTTTGAATGTATTTATACCAATCTTTTTTTGGCAAATTTGGCGGGGAATTTTATATGGTATAAAAATATTTGGTGAATTTTGCTTAACTATAACATGTCTTATGTAATTTTTGAGGCGATTCTGGGCTGACTAGTTAATTGGCAAATATAATAGAGATGGCAAAAATATGGGTAATTGAGACACACTTTCATAAAATGTCAGGCGAATTGGGTCCTCCTAGAAAATAAATCTGTATATGGTTATTGGTGATTTATGACCGTCTATTAAGGCAACCTCAGAGACTATAGGCGAAAAAATTGAATTTACCGTGTAGAAAACATTGATTCTATTGGTGAAATCTTCACATAGATACAATTAATTACATAGAACAATGGGCGATTGCGTCCTGCATTTGATAGATATTTATAAATTCCTGGTGACATGGCTAGCCCGGGTGGTACAATATATTCACTATTTTCTAGGTTGCCGACGTGAAATATTTGCCATTGGTGAATATTCGCCACTAAAGTAAAGCTTGATGCATTAGTATGATCTTGGGTATTATCATGGGTATGAGCATTAACATTTCTCCTCCACATAAAAGGATGATTGTGAGGTTGTTCATGAGAGTTTCTAGAAAAGATGACTTGAGCATGGGTGTTAGTAATTTTTGGTTTTTGCAATAAGGATGAGGGTGACTCGGGCATGAAATGCTCTCTCCTATTTCCACGATTATGTCCTCTAGGATTTGAATTTGCTTGATTCACTTGATTTGGATCTTCCTCTAAAATTTATGACACATCAAAATCGTGAGGTAGTCTTATTTCAATTTGTGCCATGAATTTAAAAAAGTATTGTCTATCTCTTCTCATAATTTTTTCAACCAATCTATTGAACCTTGGATCTATGATAGTATCTTCAATGTCTGTGAAAGTGATTGATGCATTGTCATTATCATTGTTGTTCTCATTGTCTGTCATATTGGTGTAATTGTCAAATGGGTTATAAAATTAATCCCCATCAAACTCATATGTACTCATGTTGAGAGATCTTAGAGCTTCTTTGGCTTCTCTTCTAGACCTTTGGGAACAGGTTTCAACCATGAACTAGGCCTTGTATGAAATGAAAAATGGAAGAAAATGTAAAGACTATGGAAGACCAAGAAAGGATATGAGATGGAAAGAATCTAGGGTTGTCTTGTATTGTCCAAAAATGTAAGTTTAAGATATGTGTGATCTAAAGTAAGGTGTGGCTTCTAAAGAGATGATAGATCTCTTGATGAAGTAAGGTGACCTTGACTAAAGAGGACCAAATGGGACCCTAAGATGATAGATCTGATACGCTCACCACCTAGTGAAGTGTTGTAGTAATTTTGTAAGATATGATGAGGACCAAAAAGAAACCTTTTGACTCTAGTTTGGAAAATGTGTATGAGGGATTTGCAAATGAAAGCAAATGATGGACAAATATGTGACCAAGACCGGTTCACTGAAAATGATGAATCCCTATAGGAAATGCCTTAGAAACTCTTCAAATATCGAAACTTAGGCACATTTTCTCTTGTCAACTTTTCCAACTTTTCTACTCTGAAACATAGACATGATATTGTTCTGCACATATGCAATTTCTTAACCCAGACGCAGTTTCAAGAGACACAAACACAATTTAATTTCACAGACGTGATTTTGTATGTCACAAATGCGATTTCTTGCTATTTCTAACAATGTTATTATTCTTTTGATACAAAAATGTGATTCTGCCCTATGTAGACGTGATTCCCTAACCTACATGCAATTTAAACTAACACGGACATGGTTTCTGAGAAAAATTATGAGTCTATCCAAATATGAAGTTGTTGAATGTGACCAAATCTTGATGTTCAATATTTTGTGGCAATAAAACATAGCAAACAATGAAGACACAATGTCTAAAGGTGTTTTTGTCTAAAATGTTTTTGTGTATGTTCAAAAGATTTCCACTGGTATAGCACAAATTGAAGACACTTGAAAATATGCACAACCTAGATTGGAAAGAGAAACCATTCAATGGAAGCCCGTGCAACAATAAAATACCTCAAACAAGCAGACAAATAGAGATACTGGTAGCACTGGCTCCTTCACCACAACACTCACTTCTCGAGCATACCAGATTCTCTTACCTCAAAAGACCAAAGATAAAATGAGGGATTCCTATCTCAACATGAAAGGGTACAAGAGGGGTATCTATGGGGTACGATCAACACTCCCTGAACCATCAAATGTAAGGATTTTTGGCCTCTAAAACAAAAGGTGTTTACTTATGTTTCAGGATATCTAGTGGCTATACATGTGACGGTTCGCTAAAATTAATGAGGCCTCCCAGTCTGTAGAGGTTATGCTCTATAGATTTTTACGCACCTCATGGGTACTAAGAGAGACTTACTTCAGTATAACACATCGACACTAGGTGATAAGGGACTTTCATCCAAAATCACAATCTTTTATATAGCGGACCAAGACAAAATACCACTTGGGTCATTCCCTCTCACAAGATGGGAGGTAGGACATCTAAAAGACAATAACAATTTCTCTTACAACCAAGATCCAATGGAAGGCGAGGGGAGAGGATACTTTTTTTATCACCTTTAATAGGGTTCTAATAAAAGCATGTGTGTGAAAGGCACAAGACACTTCAAGCAATTTATTTAACCCTCAACAAATAAACAAAAGATCAATGAAAACATGTGAGCCTAATTAGACTAAAAATCAAAGACAAACACTAGATTACCCCTGCAGCAAAACGATTAGTAGTTTTTGATAAATTACCCCCACTTGCAAGCACACTAGTTAGGTTAATTTTAGAAATCCAAATCGAAATGTAAAAGGGGGCCTTCGACAATATGATTTTTTCTCCTTTTTCAAGACAACTACACCACTTCGTTAGTCCAAAGAAGAGGGTTAGGCAAAAATCAAATCAAAAAACCCTAAAATGAAAAAGATAATGAAAATTGAAAACAAAAATACAGTTATATCAAACACAAATGCACTTTTCAAACACAGACACGCAATTATCAAACATAGATATGATTTTAAGATCTAAACCTATGAAACAAGATCTAAACATAGACATGATAACAGGCAACACATACACACTTTCTGGGAAGAAACACGGAATGATGAGTCATAGACACAATTTTGAGAAACCTGCACTGCAATAGACAAAAGCCAAAAACATGAAAATAGCCAACCCAGACATAGTTTCTTATCAGAGGGGTATGTGCACAAAGATGGTGGTTAGAAAAGTGGACCACCCAAAAAAACATGGAAAAACAAGCAGCGCGTACGTGGTTCTAAAATTTGAATTCACCGCATATGCGCTTAGGTTTGTTGTTCCTGAGCCTAGAGAAGGTAGTGCGTACGCACTACCTCTAGGAAAATGAGCATATATGCGCTACTTATAGCAAAATAAGCGCATACACGCTAATAATCCCAACAGAACCACATACGCGGGTCCCTGTCAATTTTTTTAAAAAAAAAAATTGGGTCTTATTTTCCCATGAATAGTGCATTTTTACTTTGTTTTTTCTTCATTTTCTCTCATAACCATGGACGGGGTGCTATATTTCTCCTCTAGACTATGGTTCAAGGTTAGTTTTTATTTATTTTTGTCTTTTTTTCCCATTTGTTCAATTTGTTTTACATTTTGAATTTAATTTCATTAATTTTGATTAGGTTTTTTCATTTTTTGTTTCAAAAACTAGATTCTTCTAATCCACAACAAGAAAAACCAAATGCACCTCTTGAAAACCCACAAGAACAACCAAATGCACCTCCTGAAAACCACAAGATACACCCCCAATTCCTCATTTTGACCGCACACCTGAAACACGGGAGCAATTAATTAATCAGTTAGGACAAAATACATCTAAAATCAATAGACTGATTGTTAAATTGAAAACATCTGAACTTGAGCATCATCAATCCCTCGCTACTAGCCTAGAAACATTAGCTAGTGGTGCCATAGCTATTTCCACATAAATTACCAAATGGGGAAGCTTTAGAGATAGGTGTCATCAATTCTGTGTCGATGGGCTATCATACAAGGGAGTAAAAAACAAAAATATTAGTAAACAGCAAATATGTGCCCTTTTCATTGATCCCAAAACTGGTCAATCATTACCTCTTAATAGAAAGAGGTTTCCCATACATTGGTGTACCAATGTGTAGATGAAGAATCTTTTTTGGCAGAGGTGGTGGATGGTCTTTGATGATCCACCTTGTAATAATTATGAGGTGCCATTCTATTTTTTGAGAAAAGTATATTGCGAGTTTGTGCTCAATGTGCACCCAAACTATTTTGACATAAGAGAGTTCCATGGTAGAGGTGGTGGCTCTGCCCAAGATAGACCTGGAGCCCGTAGGCGATTACCTACGGAGAGTCGTTGCCCCCTAGCACCCAAACCCAAGGTGCATCAGGTTGTCCCAGTAGAGCTGAAAGAGTCGATGGAGCTACAGACTCTTCATGAGGCCACAACGTTGACTAGTGCCATCATCCAGCATGGGACATCATTAGAACACCCTATTGTATTGGATGATGAGCCATTAGGTGGCAACAAAGAGCCCATCTAGCATATGTGTGTCAGTTGCTCGGGGATATGCTTGATGATAGATGATACAGTTGGTGCAGATGGATCCTTATCTCATCTGTGCACGATTTGCAGGAGTAGATGTCAGGCCCGCACGACTGAGGATTTCATGTTGACAAATGAGTTGATGGACATGGTGTTTGCCCATGAACAATAGACACAAGTGTGTTGATTTGAATTCATAGCATTTTATTACATAAATGAATTTTCATTTATACATCGATTTAAATTGAGAAATAATATGCATTTCAGGATGCAGCAGTGGTATCTCATACTCCTCCCCCAGTTACTATAGCTACAGATTCGATGCCTGAGGTATAAATTTTGTAACATGTTAAAATAGAATAGTACACTTTGAATTTAAAAAAATACAAGATATACTAACTATCTTTAATGCTTGGTCCAATTTTTGGTTTGTAGGTGTTGATAGGGGACCAAATGTCTCAGATTGATGACATCACGCTTTCAGTGATCGATTTTGGCTTACAAGGCTATACAGTATCATATTTTGTACAACTTTTTTTATGTATTGTTTTGATGGAATATGCAAGTCGTTTCATTTTAGATTTTTAAAACTATGTTTAATTTATTATTTGTACTAATATATCATGTTAATTTATTTTTTTTAGGGTACCCCCTCCATGTCTAGGGCTCGTCTTAAGAAAAAGAATTCCTCGAAGATGCCAAAACATGGGAAGAAGGTAATTGAACAAATTTTTAGTTGTACAATTGTTTGAAAATGTTAAAATCAAGTATTAGTTGGGGTTTGTAGGTTGATAAGTGTTTTTTGTCTATTTTACATGTACAGTGGCCATTGAGCTATGTGGATTTGTTAAATGCACCTGATTCACCCATGGATCAAGAGAGGGCGGAGGTATGTATCTCTACTTTATTTTCTTGATTTCATGATTATATGCACGTGTACATGTGAACTTGTGATATATTATAATCTTATAATTTTTTCATTCAGGAAATATCCATACCTATTTCATCAATGGCGAACCCTCCTCCGTGCATTGGAGAAGCATCTCAGGATCCAGTACACTTTTGTTTGATATGCAAAATTAATTATTTTTAACCTACAATACTTATCATTATATTAATTGTATTTAATCTTTGAACATTTTTTGTATAGGTAATAGCGATAGTTTCTCCATCGATGGTGAGCCATCCTCAGTCCATTAGAGAAGCATCATCTCAGGCACAAGTACATCATTGTTCTCTATATTATAACTTTTAAGTGTTTTTGATATATTTATGTTAGTACGTTGTATTAATTGTACATTTAATCTACAATAGACCCCTTTGCAATACGGCCATAACGTGGATCCATTTAAGTTTGTCTTCAAGAAAACTCCTAAGAGTGACAAGGAGAGAAGAGCAAAGACATTAGCTCTTAGATCAGTCGATGAGGTAATCTACATTTCAATTGCAAAATAATTATAGTTAAATGCATAGTTATGTTGTTAATTGTGAACTATTTTCTACAAAAGAATTCTAACTTGGCTTTTGAATTGTGGTTTTGCAGCCATCTACAGAGCCGCATACTGCATCAAAGAGGCTTGATTTTGATGATCCACCACAAGTTTAGGATCATATAGTGTTAGTTTTGGTCATAGAATGACCAATACATGTAGATATATTCTACATTTTTATTGTATATCGATTTGGACATGGCATATGCCACATTTTTGTAATACTTGTATTGACTTGTCAGACATGCCTTTTTATATATATATATATATAAATGTCAATATTTGATCCAATAAATATGTACTGAGTTCATTATTTTGTATTCGTTGTATTTTGTGGTTGTCCTTTTATAAATTTAATTGATTATTTGCCTATGTAATCAACAATATGAATATAAACAACAAAAATATATGATATAAAACATTGCAATCGTGGAATATGATTTGATAAAATTTCAAAAATGTTGAATTAACCCTACAAAACTCCTTGTATTTAGTTCATTATTGTGTATTCGCTGTATTTGGTGGCTGCCCATTTATAAATTTAAATGAATATTTGTATATGTAATCAACAATATGAATATAAACAACAAAAATTGACAATATGAATATAAACAACAATATGTGTTTGGTGCGACAACACCCTCACGCTCGCTATGGTCAAATTTTGTTCATCATGTGCACAAACCGATGTTGCAAGCACATTCGGGTGGGCAGTTTTATACTAGGCATACCCCTGTCATGCATCCTGAAGCGTTGGAACGTCGAGAGTCATACCGTACTGAGGTGATCTCTCAAGTGCCATGAGTCCAAAAAATTATCAAAGTTTGACGGACTGTTTCTTCAAATCCAGGACACATATGGTCGATCCGTTTGAATCCATGGGGTCGCGTGAGGTCCTCTAAAATGGCCTATCTCTATTTTTGACGACTTGAAGCCATTTTCAATTGGTAGCATTTTTTCGCCTGCTGCAAAAATCGTTAGTTACATGCAGTGCAAAGTTACAAGATTAGCTAGAATTTATTTGGTTCATCGTGTGCACAAACCGACATCACGAGCATGTCTGAGTGGGAAGTTTTACACTAGGCATGCCCCTGTTGTGCATCCCAAAGTGTCAAAACATCAAGAGTCATATCGTACCAGTGCGATCTCTCAAGTGCCCTTAGTCCAAAAAATTATCAAAATTGGACGGACTGTTTCTTCAAATACAGGACACATATGGTCAATCTGTTTGAACCCATGGGGTCACGTGAGGATCCTCTATAATGGCCTATCTCAATTTTTGATGACTCAAAGGCATTTTGAATTGGTAGCATTTTTTCGCTTGCTGCAAAAACTGTCAGTTGCATGCAATGCAAAGTTGCAAGATTGGCTAGAATTCATTCAGTTCATCATGTGCACAAACCGACATTGCACGCACATCTAAGTGGGCAATTTTACACTAGGCATGCCCCTGTCATGCATCCCAAAGTGTCGGAACATCGAGAATCATACCGTATCGGTGCGATCTCTCAAGTGCCTTGAGTCCAAAAAATTATCAATATTTGGCGGACTATTTCTTCAAATCCAAGACACATATGGTCAATCCATTTGAACTCATGGGGTCACGCAAGGCTCCTCTATAATGGCCTATCTCAGTTTTTGACAACTCAGAGCCATTTTCAATTGGTAGCATTTTTTCACCTGCTACAAAAATCGTCAGTTGCATGAAATGCAAAGTTGCAAGATTGGCTAGAATTGATTCAATTCATCATGTCCATAAGCCGACATCGCGAGTGCATCTAAGTGGGTAGTTCTACACTAGGCATGCCCCTGTTGTGCATTCCAAAGCACTGGAACGTCGATAGTCATACCGTACCAGTGTGATCTCTCAAGTGTCCTGACTCCAAAAAATTGTCAAAATTTGACAGACTATTTCTTCAAATCTAGGACACATATGGTCGATCTGTTTGAACCCATGGGGTCATGTGAGGCTCCTCTACAATGGCCTATCTCCTTTTTTGATGAATCAGAGCCATTTTCAATTGGCAACATTTTTCGCCTACTGCAAAAACCGTAAGTTGCATGCATTGCAAAGTTGCAAGATTGGCTAGAATTGATTCGGTTCGTTGTGTGCATAAAATGACATCATGAGCACATTTGGGTGGAGAATTTTACACTAGGCATGCCCCTGTAGTGCATCCCAAACCACCAGAACATCAAGGGTCATAGCATACCGGGGCGATCTCTCAAGTGCCATGAGTCCAAAAAATTATCAAATTTTGATGGACTATTTCTTCAAATTCAGGACACAAATGGTCGATCCGTTTGAACTTGTGGGGTCGCATGAGGCTCCTCTACAATTTCCTATCTCCGTTTTTTATGACTCGGAGCCATTTTCAATTGGTAACATTTTTTCGCCTACTGCAAAAATCATTAGTTGCATGCAATGCAAAGTTGCAAGATTTGTTAGAATTGATTTGGTTCATCATGTGCATAAAATGACATCGCGAGCATGTCCAGGTGGGAAGTTTTATGCTAGGCATGCCCCTATCATGCATCCCAAAGCGTTGGAACGTCGAGAGTCATATCGTATCGATGCGATCTCTCAAGTGCCCTGAGTCCAAAAAATTATCAAAATTTGATGGACTGTTTATTCAAATCCAGGACACATATGGTCAATATGTTTGAACCTGTGGGGTTGCCTGAGGCTCCTCTATAATGGGTTGTCTTGGTTTTTGATGACTCAAAGCCATTTTCAATTGGTAGCATTTTTTTGCCTACTGCAAAAACTATTAATTGCATGCAATGCAAAGTTGCAAGATTGGCTAGAATTGATTTGGTTCGTCGTGTACACAAACCAACATCACGAGCATGTCCAGGTGGACAATTTTATACTAGGCATGCCCTTGTCGTGCATCCCAAATCGCTGGAAAGTCGAGAGTCATACCCTACCGACGCAATGTAGAAGTTGCTTGACAACTTTTTTGAGAAATTTTTTTGACAACAATGACAATTTTTGCTCAAATTGTATCTGGTCTCAATCTATGACCCCTATGACCCGATAATGACTCAAATAATTCTCCACGATTATACAAGAATTAAGAATGCTCATGATTGACTCGGGACACATCACATATACTCAAAACATAGTCAGAAAACATTGACACACAAAATAGTCACAAAATATTGTCACATATTATTCAAAAGTTTGCCTCTAAATATGGTCAAATCAACTCTTGGCTATTTGATTATACAAAAAAATGTCTTACAAATCATCTCATGGGATTTTATACAAAATTTGGCATTACAATATGTGCGATTCAACTCATCGTCCTTTTAATATACAAATCATCTCATGGACTTTTATACAAAATTTGGCATTACAATATGTTCGATTAAGCTCGTCGCCATTTTAATATACAAAATTTGGCATGTATATATGTACAAATCAGCTCATTTCCATTTAAATATACAAAATTATGCCCCTAAACATGTAAAAATCAGCTCATGGGCATTTATATATACAAAAAATGAATATAGAACAATTCGTCGATGATTTATACAAAATTCTCAAAATCATTCTACTCAGAACCATAGAATCAATCAAGTGAGCCTTCAGGATCGGCTCTAACCTGTATTGTGTCAGGCATTGCCTCGTGGTTAGATTCACAAACTTTCCATAAAATCTTGTTATGAGGTCTACCACGATACTTCATTAAATGAATATTTGTTGCAACAACAAGGTTAGAGAAATGAAGAATATGTCTGTGTGTTTCAAAGTCCTCGAACAACCAAATATCAGAATTCTTGATAGGGTATCTCCGAAGGCATATTCCTGTCACGACAATAGACCCTATTGGGTACTCAATACCCTCTCCGTCAATGATTATGATTGTCAATTTTCTTTTTGGTTCAACACAATGACACAAATAGTAATTTGTTACTTCTTAATTGTTCTCTTCTACAACAACTACATACACATGACCTGCATTGTATAAAGTGTTAATTAACACCAAAAATAAAGTATGATGTACAACAAGATGAACCAAAAAGAATACTTGCAAAAAAATTAACTCAAAAAATCACCTGAATCCACTAGGTCGGATACATGGTCAAAATTCACTGATGTCTCCATCTGGCTCAATTGTAGTGCTTTGGGAATTTGATATGAATCAATGGGAACCAACGGTCTACAAGACCATTTGTCAACCCACTCTTGTGATTCACATTCTTCCCACAAACAATACATGCATGAAGAGCAAAAACATACCATCTATCTCATATAAATTATTAGTGAACTTGAATTTGAACTCATAAATGAGTGCATGGCACTCGATCCTGCAATTGTACAACAATCTAGATAGTTTTCAATGTTAGATTCAATGATCAACCAAAAATATCTTTGAACCATTGACATACCTGGATTACTTGGACCCATCGTAGACTTACACCATCGCACAATTGTTTCTACATCTATCAACTTAACACCACCTTCATACTTCAATTCGTCTCTAGCTAGGGCTCTTTTCACACATGCTCTTGCACCATCATGCTCTCCCTTACCATGTCCAGCCTCAGTAAAATTCCGAAAATGTTGTACACCGCTTGTCATATGCATCCTTGTCAACCAATAAAACATCCTTGCATTCTTGAATTGTGCGGTGCAATTATCTGACCATATGAAGTGTCGGTTGTATCGTATGTTCATTTCCCTTAAAATATCATAGAAAACTTTAAAGAATCCTTATACAAAATCCAATGGATGAGTACGATCATCACTTATGTAGAAGTGATACTCTCTTACAACCTTTCTATCCTCCTTTGTGCTATCATCTACATGCATGAATGCTATGTGTACAAAAATAGAAACTTGTGTAGAGTGATAATACATAGATTCCACTTCATTTTGAGGTTGTAGTGTATAATTTTCAGCAAAATCAACGATAGAGACAATGGTGCCAAGAGGAAATGTGTCCTTACATAACTTGAATTGCTCATCTAACCATCGAGCTCTATGTGTATGCATTATGTACTCATAAACTAGTCTCTCTTGAAACATTTTCATAAATTCAGCTACACATATATCATTTTCCACTAGCTCACATCTCTTCAAATCTTTTCCATCTTTAACTCCATATGTGACTCTCTTACATATTTTCCAAAAGAAACTAGTTTCTTACCAATTTCATGTGTGCTCTCCAAATGTACGCATCTTGGTAAACATTGCAAACCACCACATATAGCACAAGAACCTTCCAAACAAGGCATATTATAATAAATACAACCATCATGTCTATTACATAGCACACTTGAAATAAATTCTCTTACCGACTTAGGAGATGCTTGTATATTGCATTCCTACAAAACATCGTTAGTGTGCAAAGTAGAACAAATATGATGAAAAATATCATAGTGCATGGAAAATTCAATATGCATCCTACAACAACACGTGGTGCATACATGATTAATCTTAATATAAAAAGGTTTTATCATTTCAAAAAATATTTGAGAAATTCTTATTTGAGGAAACTTTTGAAGGAATATTTCATAAAATTTAGTTTGAGTCATATCCAAATAGTGTTTGGCATGTGGCTCATGATTTTTAGACCCAATTTGTCTTCTAACAACATCTCTTTGGTTGGGCAAAACTCTTGTGTTTTCACGCCAAAAATTTTCAATTAATGTTCTTAATTCATCAACAACAACCTTGTCTTTGCGTGCTAGTCTAGTTGAGAATGCCCAAATAGAATTATTGTTAGGTTCCTCTATTTTTTCCCACCTCTTTAATGCTTTACTTAATGTTGTTCTACTAACGTTTAATGGCTTACTTGTTTTGCTTATCAAACGATCTTTTTTTATTTTCTTGCTCATTATGGTTGATGTAATGACACGGTGAGTAGCATTAGAATATTTAGTACGTGATTTTGAACCAATAGCTTGATATGCATCAAATAGATTTCTGACAATAGTTCTTTCACTGTTACTTTCAAATGATCTTAGGCCTACAATTTTCATTGTCTCTCTAAAATTCAAATTTTTAATCATTTGAACAATTAATTGACATCTTGTGGTTTGATTTAAGTTTTCAAAATAACCATTCTCCTACAAGTTCGTTCATTCATTTTATTGGGCATTGCCTTCAATATATTCTCATCAATGTCAATTAGATACTTTGGTTTCCTACGAATGATTCTAGGAGGTGTTAACATTGGTGCATTATGTACATTCAATTCATCAAAAATAGAAGGTGTATGTTCATCATTTAATTGACTATTCCATGTGTTATCTTCTTCAATTGCATTAGGTTCATACGGTAAATCAAATCTCTCTTCTTCAATTTCATTAGGTGCATTATGTTCGTTTGGTAAATCAAATTGAGATATTGAGGATGACATACCTTCTTCTCCCATTGTTCTTATGTCACATAATTTCTTCATACGCTACCTTTGTCTTTCTTTTTCAACCTCTCGTTGTTCCATCATTCCTCGCTTGTTCTTTCCCATGGTTGATATCGGTTGTGCTAAATAGAATCATATTACATATATATGTAAATAAAAGTTCATAAACAAATAAATAACCATAAATATGCATCTTATCACTATTTTTTAGAATCAAACTATTAAACAATCACAATACTATTGACAAAACTAATAAGAACAACAATTCAATTATTCGAAATCATACAAAAACAAAAAATTCACTTACTTCTATGTATAAAATAGTGATAGAAGTGTAGACACAGTTCTAGTGGGGCCTTCAATCAAAAAATTCTTTTAAGGCCGTTGAGGCTCTTGGGAAACTAAAACTATGTCTATGTACCATGTACGCGCTACATTAATAACCGCGTACGCACTGTTAGTCCATAAAATGTTGCCAAGCCCAATGCTATTTTTTTCCCATTTTGTACTAATAAGTAGCGTGTATGCACTCCTAAGCCTAAAAAATGTTATCGTAGGGTAGTGAATAATGGGCTCAATACCCCGTACATGCTTACAAGTAATAAGTACTGCGTACACACTCCTACACCTTAAAAACGTTATGGCAGGGCAGTGAACTAATAGTCAGTACCCCATACATGCTATTGGTAGTAGAAAAAATGTGAATGAAAAGGGAGAGAGAGAGAGAGAGAGAGAGAGAGAGGGGGGGGGGGGGATAGTAGGGGGAGGGAGAGAGGAAGGGGGTGGAAGTGAAGGAGGGAGGGAGGGAGAGAAGAAGGAGGGGGGAGGGAGAGGAGAGGGAGGAGGGAGGGGGAGGGGGAGGGGGAGGAGAGAGAGAGAGAGAGAGAGAGAGAGAGAGAGAGAGAGAGAGAGAGAGAGAGAGAGAGAGAGAGAGAGAGAGATAAATGAGGGGAGGAGGGAGAGGAAGAGAGAGGGAGAGAGAGAGAGGGGGGAGGGAAGGTAGAGAGAGGGAGAAAGGTAGAAGTAGGAAGAGAGGGAGAGAAGAAGGGGTATGGAGGATGGGAGAGGGAGAGTAGGGGGGAGGGAGAGAGGAGGGAAGGAGGGAGAGGGAGAGAGGGGGGAGAGGGAGGGGGAGAGAGAGAGAGAGAGGGGGGGGAGAGTAGGGGGGAGTTAGAGAGGAGGAGGGAAGGAGGGAGAGGGAGAGAGAGGGGAGGAAGGGAGGGAGAGGGAGAGGTAGAGGGAGGGAGAGAGAGAGAGAGGGGGGGAAGGAGGGAGAGGGAGAGAGAAAGGATGGGAGGAGGGAGAGGAAGAGAGATAGAGAGAGAGGGAAGGAGGGAGAGGGGGAGAGAGAGAGAGAGAGAGAGAGGGAGGAGGAAGGTAGAGAGAGGGAGAGAGGGAGAGAAGAGGGGGGAGAGAGGGAGAGAAGAAGAGAGGGACCTATAATGACACCAAATAGCACACCATAGGACCTATAACGACACCAAATAGTGTCCTAAGGGGTCATAGAACACCATATGACCCCTTGGGACACCATATGGTGTCTTAAGGGGTCATATGGTGTCCTGAGACCTCTTAGGAAACAATACGACCTCTAATGACACCTAAGGGGTCATATGGTGGGCTAATAAAATGATATATTAAATTTAAAGTTATGAATAAAACATCATACAATAGAACATCAGTAATTTAGTTTTGATATAGCTAAGTTAGACCATCGTCAGCATAAGAGAGACCCCAAGCGAACAAACAATGAGGCTTCTCTAAAAGGCAAGTGTAAGAGCTTGACCTAACCCTAAGAGTACTGCCTAAATTCTAAAACATATGATGCTATTAAATTTGCAAGGTTATAGGACTAATCTCGATTGTGAGTATAGGAATTACAAAAGAAGAGAAAGAGGGAGGGAGAGAAGAAGAGAAAGAGGGATGGGGTATGGAGGAAGGGAGAAGGGGAGATAGTGAGAGAGAGAGAGAGGGAGAGAGGGAGAGAAGAAGGAGGGGGGAGGGAGAGGAAGAGAGATTGAATCCAGGACACAATATGATCCTTAGAACACAATATGACCCCTAAAAACATCTAAGGGATCATAGGGTGTCCTAAGGGGTCATATGACACTATATTATCCCTTAGCACACCATAGGACCTATAACGACACCAAATAGTCTCCTACGGGGTCATAGAACACCATATGACCCTTTAGAACACCATATGGTGTTGTTATGGGTCATTGGTGTCCCAAGGGGTCATATGGAATCCTATGACCCCTTAGGACACCATATGGTGTTGTTATGGGTCGTATGGTGTCTTAAGGGGTCATATGGTGTCCTAAGGGGTCACAGGATACCATATGACCTCTTAGGAAACAATACGACCTCTAATGACACCTAAGGGATCATATGGTGGGCAAATAAAATGATATATTAAATTTAAAGTTATGAATAGAATATCATACAATAGAACATTAGTAGTTTAGTTTTGATATAGCTAAGTTAGACCATTGTCAGCATAAGAGAGACTCCAAGCGAACAAACAATGAGGCTTCTCTAAAAAGCAAGTGTAAGAACTTGACCTAACCCTAAGAGTACTACCTAAATTCTAAAACATATGATGCTATTAAATTTGCAAGGTTATAGGACTAATCTCGATTGTGAGTATAGGAATTACAGAAGAAGAGAAAGAGGGAGGGAGAGAAGAAGAGAAAGAGGGATGGGGTATGGAGGAAGGGAGAAGGGGAGAGAGTGAGAGAGAGAGAGAGGGATGGGGTATGGAGGAAGGGAGAAGGGGAGAGAGAGAGAGAGAGAGAGAGAGAGAGAGAGAGAGAGAGAGAGAGAGGGAGGGAGAGAGGGAGAGAAGAAGGAGGGGGGAGGGAGAGGAAGAGAGATTGAATCTAGGACACAATATGACCCTTAGAACACAATATGACCCCTAAAACCATCTAAGGGATCATAGGGTGTCCTAAGGGGTCATATGACACTATATTATCCCTTAGCACACCATAGGACCTATAACGACACCAAATAGTCTCCTAAGGGGTCATAGAACACCATATGACCCTTTAGAACACCATATGGTGTTGTTATGGGTCATTGGTGTCCCAAGGGGTCATATGGAATCCTATGACCTCTTAGGACACCATATGGTGTTGTTATGGGTCGTATGGTGTCTTAAGGGGTCATATGGTGTCCTAAGGGGTCATAGGACACCATATGACCTCTTAGGAAACAATATGACCTCTAATGACACCTAAGGGATCATATGGTGGGCAAATAAAATGATATATTAAATTTAAAGTTATGAATAGAATATCATACAATAGAACATTAGTAGTTTAGTTTTGATATAGCTAATTTAGACCATTGTTAGCATAAGAGAGACTCCAAGCGAACAAACAACGAGGCTTCTCTAAAAAGCAAGTGTAAGAACTTGACCTAACCCTAAGAGTACTGCCTAAATTCTAAAACATATGATGCTATTAAATTTGCAAGGTTATAGGACTGATCTCGATTGTGAGTATAGGAATTACAAAAGAAGAGAAAGAGGGAGGGAGAGAAGAAGAGAAAGAGGGATGGGGTATGGAGGAAGGGAGAAGGGGAGACAACGAGAGAGAGAGAGAGAGGGATGGGGTATGGACGAAGGGAGAAGGGGAGAGAGAGAGAGAGAGAAGAAGGAGGGGGGAGGGAGAGGAAGAGAGATCAAATCCAGGACATAATATGACCCTTAGAACACAATATGACCCCTAACAACATCTAAGGGGTCATAGGGTGTCCTAAGGGGTCATATGAGACTATATTATCCCTTAGCACATCATAGGACCTATAACAATGCCAAATAGTGTCCTAAGGAGTCATAGAACACCATATTACCCTTTAGAACATCATATGGTGTTGTTATGGGTCATTGGTGTCCCGAGGGGTCATATGGCATCCTATGGACCCCTTAGGACACCATATGGTGTTGTTATGGGTCGTATGGTATCTTAAGGGGTCATATGGTTTCCTAAGGGGCCACAGGACACCATATGACCTCTTAGGAAACAATATGACCTCTAATGACACCTAAGGGGTCATATGGTGGGCTAATAAAATGATATATTAAATTTAAAGTTATGAATAGAACATCATACAATAGAACATCAGTAGTTTAGTTTTGATATAGCTAAGTTAGACCATTGTCAGCATAAGAGAGACTCCAAGCAAACAAACAATGAGGCTTCACTAAAAAGTAAGTGTAAGAGCTTGACCTAATCCTAAGATTACTACCTAAGTTCTAAAACATATGATGTTATTAAATTTGCAAGGTTATAAGATTGATCTCGATTGTGACTATAGGAATTACACACTTGATTTCTTTCATGGGTATGTATCGTTCCAAGTCGTTTTACAAGTGATGATCATCATATACTACCACTGCCATGCATACAACAAAATTTAATTTCTTTAGGTGACAGGTGTTGTATAACAACATGGGAACTCTCGCATACCCACCACTATAATTCTCCAGGACATCATCTGTGTTACTCTCCCTCTTTCTCTTCCTACCGGTTGTTTCCTTTTGAAAATCATATTGCAGGTACTCTGACTCATCATGTTGCTTTGTTGACACTATTTTTCGCATCTTCTCTGCTCATTAAAAACACATTCGAGAAGAATATCGCTGTAGGTTTCCTTGTTTGTCACGGTAATGCATCCATGGTTCAATTTCAAACCCTATTCTTCCTTTTCAATATACACACACAAATCCATCAGTCAATTTTCTTAGGAGAGCATACATGATAAAAATCAAAGAGGAAGTTGTAGATAAGAAATACATTCACTTACTTCTATAGAAGTGCAAACATAGTTGCAGTGGGGTATGGAGGGAGGGAGGGAGAGAAGAAGAGAAAGAGGGATGAGGTATGGAGGAAGGGAGAAGGGGAGAGAGCGAGAGACAGAGAGGGATGGGGTATGGAGGAAGGGATAAGGGGAGAGAGGGAGGGATGGGGTATGGAGAAAGGGAGAAGGGGAGAGAGAGAGGGAGGGAGAGAGAGAAAGGGATGGGGTATGGAGGAAGGGAGAAGGGGAGAGAGGGAGAGGGAGAGAGAGGGGGAGAGGGAGAGAGAGAGAGAGATGGAGAGAGAGAGAGAGAGGCACCTTGTATGCATTTGAGAGGGGGAGACAATACACTTATATGTGTATATATATACTTAATATATTATATATTATTATATACATATATATATATATATATTGTGTGGGGGAAAAAGTGAAACTAAGCTAATATGCCCTAATCTCACTTTCAATCACACACTTGTGGAATACGAAAGAGCCTAGAGGTATCACACAATTGGCTACTTCTTTTTGTGGAAGAGAGAGCCACGGGCTACCTATTAGGATTTCTATTCCTTTGTTGCAAATGATAGATAGAATGATGCAAGTTCAACCCCTAACCCTAAAGTGCAAGTATGAACTAATAGCAAGATTGTAGAATTGAGATTAAACAATGGAAAGTTGTAAACACAAGGACAAGGCAAGAATGCAAATGCATACCCGGTGTTAAAATCTGAGTGAAAATGTTCGGGATGGGGGTGCGGACGCCACTGTCCTGATTCTTCTCCTGAAACTACTGTTTTTAGCAACCTGAAAGCTGTCGAAAAGTGCTGAAAACTTGTTGTCTGACAGAGGGACCAGGGTGCCCAGCGCCCCTGTCCTAGTAGGACCAGGGTGCTCCACGCCCCTGTCCTGGTCTTTTACTCTGAAATTTGGTATGGAGTTCTGTCTCGGTCTGCTTCCGTCGGATTTGCAACTTGCGGCGTCGTCTGAATCTCAAAATCTGCACTTATATCTGAAAAGGTGTGTTGGGTGGCTATATAGGGTTTTGCCTTAGTCAAACCCCCGCTTTGGTGATTTCCACCTCCATGAATAGCCAAATTGTATTGTAAAAGTAGTGTGTGTGCAAGATCCTAAAATGCAAGTAAGCAAACTAGAGCAACCTAGGAAGTAAACCCTAATTGCTTGTAAATGATAATGTAAATGCTCCAAATCAAGATGCAAAGTGATCTAAAGAATGAATACAAATGATATAATGAGGCTTATGCAAAGACATGAAAACAACATGAAATCATACCCAACCCCAAGGGAGGGGTACAAGCCAATCTTCAGTCGGTAATCCCCTATTGCTCTTCAATGTCTTCAAAGCCCTAAATGGATGAATGAAATTGATGGATGCTAGATGGATGGATGTTGAATGTTATTGAAGTCTTCAAAGATCTTCTCTTTCGCTGCATAGAAGGTCCCTGAAACCAAAAATTCGGATCCTTTCAAATGAAGAAAGAGAGCTCTTATATATGAAACCCTAGGTCTTAATTTCAACTTTTGGCCGACCTAGAGATTGAATCTCCTACCAATTTCTTGGGGTTAAGCTTTATTTTATGATTGGATCGCACTCCTAAAATTTCGGGAAAAATGTCCGGGACCATGTGTACTCCGGGCGCCATGGTCCTCTCCGGGCACCATGGTCTCGACAACTTTTCACCAAATTTTCAGGGCCGTCAGATATGATGATTTTAGAGAGAATCTCGAAGTTACAGGTGATTTCGAGATGTTTTGACCCCCGAAATCAAGCCCCCAAGTTCAAAATAGGACCTAATTAGGGTTTTAGATTAAATGATGTATTGGAGGAATAAAATGAAAAAGGCACACTTTAATGAAAGGGCCCAACTTTATGATATGGAAGATGATGAAATAGAACCTTAGACCTAATTAATTTAATTAATTAAGTGCTAAAGGGGAAATGCAATGCAAAATGCAAAATGCGCCAAGGCGGGTGCTAAACTAGGTGTGAAATTGTACCATCATGGCAAGTGCATACAATTTACGACACTACATTTAGCCCCCACTTTAGCGGTCATATGAACACTACGTGCATATGCAAGCTAAAGTACAGAAAAGTAAACATTATTTGAAAAAGGATATATCCATAAGTCTGTCGAACGAAGCCCCCAGCGGTATCTGCAGTACACAGTTAGGAACCGCACCCTACAAAACACACGTTAGATCACAAAATCACCTAATGCTTACTAAGGAAGGTGATGAAAATTTGAGGGTAGGTATATGCCCCCCCCTGTTTCGGCTTGCTAATTTTAGTGAGTTGAAACAGGGTATCATGTTTACCACTTCGAATTGTTAAAGAATATTGATGACAAATGCTCACAAGAAGATTTGATATGAGATCAAAAACTAATGGAGAATCATTTGGTAAGAAAGAGGACTAAATCTCAATTCCAACACAACAAAGAGTGTGAGGATTTGAGAGTTCTCTAACACAAGATGAGGGATGTAAATGGAAACAAAATGCAAAGAGAAGAAAAGAAAGGAAAAAAGCATGAATACACACATTGGTGATCCATGAGAAGAATAGTGAGAGAGAAAACATGGACTTCTCGCCCCTAGATCTTGTCTAGGTGATCCATGGGAAAAGGACATGGAAAACTAGCCCCTAGAGTCTGTCTAGGTGATCCATGTAAGGGAGGAGAGTGAGAAAGTCTAGCCTTATGCCGCTAGTTCCACTCAACCTCGTGCATGTGTGTGTAAGTGAGGTTAGAAGCACCTCATAGGAGTCTCTGCCTGAGTATGCTACAACCTATATATGTATAGTACAAAAGCGTGACATCTTGCTCTAAGAGTCTGTGCTCTGAGAATAATCACCTTGCATAAAAGAAAAATGGAGACATATCGCTCTAAGAGTCTGTGCTCTGGTTCCGAGAATGACCCATTGCTCAAAAAGTGTAATGTTTATGTCATAAGCAAAGTAGAACAAGGATACCTACCTTCATCACACAAGAAGATACCCCAAAAACGCAACAATGTCATAGATCCAAGCAAGAGAGTTTTGCACTCTTTAAGCCAGGATAAGATAGTTGAAAAGGGATATCTTGTAGTATGTGTAAGGGAGATCCCTAGAGGAGAAGAGATCTTTGTACAAAAGACACCTATCCCCGAGAGGAATTGTCTTAGACAAATATAACATCTTCTAGAATAAGACAAAGAAGAGAATAAGAATGCAATACTTCCTTCTTTTGCGAGGTGAAAGTGATTCTTAATGAAGGATGACGCTCCTTTTAACCCGATCGGGAGAGTGAATTCATTATGGATGTATTTTACCAAGTGCAAAAGAGGTTGTAGTCAAGGACTTACACCTCTTGTAAGAGAGAATCCTTGAACAAACAACAACAAATGCATACAAGGAATAACATCAAGTAATAAAGTTCACACCATCCACGAAATAGGAAAAAGTGGATCCTTAGATAAAAATAAGGAAAGGTCATTGCCTCCCAAGGATAAGGACAATGAGAAGGACTTACACAATCTTCTAGGGAGAGATTTAGACATAAGCAAAATGTACTACATACTCACATGAGTTCATGCAAGCAAGACAAAAATGCTCCTCACAAGAAGTGGGTAGGATAAGAAAGAGAATACACATCTTCTCCCATATCTAGGAAAAGAGGATTCTAAAGAAAAGATGATCAATATTTCCACACTATTACCCCAAAGGGAAATTTTAACCATAAAAAGAAGAGATGTATGAAATCACTCGTCCCCATAGGAACAAGAGATAACATAGAAAAATTAGGCTATTATGTTGCTTCAAAAATATGATTGCACTTGAAATTATACCATCATGAATGACAATGAACCCCTAGTAAATGAGCTACCAATGTCACATAATGATGAGCAACATAATAGCCATTAATGTTATTTAAAGACATGATAGACTGAATGAGGTATTTGAATATGACATGCTAAATGCTCAACTATAAGTGAGATCAAAAACATGTATAAAATGATAAAAATTGAAGAGGAAAAGTCACAAGAAATTTTAGAAGAGGGATGAGTGTAATTTATTAGAGCCTTATCCCCGAGGGAAAGGAATTTATGATGAATAGGAGATAAAGATTCATAAGTGGAATTAGAAATTTGAGGGGATTCATAAAGAGATTTGTTCATCGCCAAGATTTCCTTATGAGGGGAATGAGAGTTGATAGAAGTAGAAGATGATTTAGTTGAAGTGAGATCATCATCACTACTAAATATAGCATTCACATTGAGAGATGGTCTTTTAGATGCTTTGGTGGGCTTAGAAAGATTATATCCAAGTCCAAATGAATATTCATGCATGTTATGTTCTAAAGGAACTTTAATTCCTTGTTCATTTGTGCCACAACCATTTCCACTATAGCCACTCTTAGCCAAAATGTGAAAACCACGACCATAAAGGGATGCTAAATCAGAGAGAGATGGTGATGCCACATAGGTCTGAGTGCTATTTGTATTAGAGGAAGATGTTGAAGAGTTTTTTGAATCGGAGGTAGCCACAAAGTTGTTACTGAATTGCTTAGACAAAGTGGGCTTTTCTTTAGTTTCTTCCTTAGATTTTCCCTTCTCAATCTTAGGCACTCTATATTCTCCTACAAAAGTAGGGTTAAAGTCTAAAGATCCCCAATCATCTTCTGCGAGAATCTTCTCAGGATGAAAAGCCTTTTCATGCGTAGATTCAAGTTGAGAAGAATCTTCTTCAAGAATTTCAAACTCATCCAAAGAATTCTGATTATCAGAGGGTGATGATTCATCCATAGGTATCTTGTTTAAAGAGTCATCACTAGAAGAGGAAGGTTTAGAAGAACTCCCTTTGGAAGTAAATGTTTGCAAACAAGCTTGAAAATTAGTATCACCTATCAAAGTATATGTCTTATTGTTATAAATAAATTTAACTTGTCTATGCAATGTAGAGGGGACAACTTGCATACTGTGAATCCAAGGTCTCCCTAATAACAAGTTGTATGTTAGATTTCCCAACATAACATGGATAGGAGTAGGCAAAGTAACAGGTCCTACTGTGATGGGTAAGGTGATAATACCTAATGAAGACTTAGCCACATTATCAAAGCCTCGAATGGGACAAGAGTCAAGCTCAATAAGGGATATATCCACATTCATCTTATGCAATAGATTAATGCTACACACATTAAGGCCAGAGCCATTATCTACCAGTGTTCATCTTATAGCAGTGTCATTTATGATAACCACAATCATCAAGGGATCATATTGATGTTGAATTTCACTAGTAGGCAATTCATCTTGAGTAAACACAATTTGAGCTTTAGGATTCATCACAGAGTTAACCAAAGACACTATATTACTAGATGTATTAGGTGGAGGAACATTCAAATCTTTCAAGGCATCTTGTAACATTCCATGATGAGTGGAAGAAGTTTGGATCAAATCCCAAAGGGATATCTTAGCAGGGGTAGCTTTAAGTTGTTCTATGAGATCATATTCCTTAACAATAACCTGTGAAATACGTGGAGCTTGAGGAAGAATAGGTTGGGAAGGAGGAAGTGAAGTTGGGATAACTGGAGGAGGATTAGGTTGCCTATTGTTTCTTGTGTTATAGGTATGAGCAACTGCATTATAACTCTCTCTAGTTAATTGCTTGGCATAACTCTAAGGACTCTTAGTAGAATAACCTCCTTGCACAGTAATAATAGGTTTCTTAGGAGTGCAAAAAGAATCATTAGCATAACCACCTTGAACCACTAAGATAGGCCTATTTAAAGGTTGAGAATTTTGAGAAGGACAAGCACCTTGGACAGTGAAGAGAGGTTTGTTAGGTGTTTCATTCACATGTATCAAATTGATTGAGGATGGTTTAGAGGAATGAACAAAAGTGTTGGAAGAATTATTGATAGTCTTCTCTTGCACTAAAATCTTATCACGGATTAAATCAATTTTAGGAGAGAGACAAGGGGTAGGCATTGATGTTCTAGTAGGAAGAGTAATACTAGGAAAGGTCATATCATCCTTTATCATCAAAGGATCTACATGGGGAATAAACTCTCTAGGAGAAGGATCAACATTACTCTCTAAAGTCTCACTTTTGAGAGGGAGATCTTCGAAAGAGATGTTAACCATCTTTCTTTGAACTAGGGTATCCTTATGAGTAGAACCAAGTTGAGGAGAGGGAGATGCTTTATTTTTAGAGGGAGAATAATTGAGATTCAAGGAAGGTGAGAAACTATCAAGGGAGTTTTCAATCTTGATTTCATCCCCTTTGGCTAGGGTTCTCTCATGGGATAGAGAATAATCTACACCTTCTTCTAATGGTTCATCCCAAATAGTGAAGTTGATGAAAGGAATGTTTGAAGTATTGTTAATTTCAGGAGAGGAGATAACATTGTTTATTAATTCCTCATCCTTAGGAGGGAGAGCATCAATAGATGTGTTAAACTCATCCTCTTTCCTCAAAATATGTTCAATATGATCTTTAGGGGAGAGAGAATTAAGGAAATTGCTTATTATTTCATCTTCTTTCTCTAAGGGATGCTTATGGGTAAGACCAACTTTAGGAGAAGGGTAAGCATTTATCATTAATTCATCATCTCTAGTGGGAATTTTGTTGGAAAAGGAAATGCCATCACTAGGAAATGTAGGGATAATGTCATCTTCTTGCACAAAAGGATCCTCATGAAGGGAGTGTTTTTTAGGAGACACAAAGTCATCAAGGGCATCATCCAACAAAGCATGATCATATCTATTAAAAGGTTTATCTTTTGATTCAACAGGAGACATCTCTTCATAGAGGGGATCATTGAAAACAACCATGTTACTAGATTTAGTGGAAGAGCTGATAGGAATGTACCCTTGAGAGGAATCATTCGACTTATCTTTCTCATCACAACGAAATGGCATAGTAACAATGTTTATGAGTTTTTGGTAAAATGAAGGTTTGGTGTCTTTAGGGTTCAAAAACTCATATAAAGCTTCATCTAATTCATCTTGGCTATGCAAATAAAAATCTGACATTTTGAAATAAAGATTGCATAAAACTTAAACACACAATGCAAAGAAACAAAAAAACACACTCTTTCTTTTCCCCTTTTTTTTTTCCTCTTTTTTTTTTTCTTTTTTAATGAAAATGCAACTTAAATGAAACACACTAAATATAGATCTAGATCTAACAAATGCAATGCAAGAGAAAGCAATAATAGAGTTCACGTCGGGTTCACCAAAATGTGTGGGGGAAAAAGTGACACTAAGCTAATATGCCCTAATCTCACTTTCAATCACACACTTGTGGAATACGAAAGAGCCTAGAGGTATCACACAATTGGCTACTTCTTTTTGTGGAAGAGAGAGCCACGGGCTACCTATTAGGATTTCTATTCCTTTGTTGCAAATGATAGATAGAATGATGCAAGTTCAACCCCTAACCCTAAAGTGCAAGTATGAACTAATAGCAAGATTGCAGAATTGAGATTAAACAATGGAAAGCTATAAACACAAGGACAAGGCAAGAATGCAAATGCATACCCGGTGTTAAAATCTGAGTGAAAATGTTCGGGACGGGGGCGTGGATGCCACTGTCCTGATTCTGCTCCTGAAACTGCTGTTTTTGGCAACCTGAAAGCTGTCGAAAAGTGCTGAAAACTTGTTGTCTGACAGAGGGACCAGGGCGCCCAGCGCCCCTGTCCTGGTCTTTTACTCTGAAATTTGGTATGGAGTTCTGTCTCAGTCTGCTTCCATCAGATCTGCAACTTGCGGCGTCGTTCGAATCCCGAAATCTACACTTATATCTGAAAAGGTGTGTTGGGCGGCTATATAGGGTTTTGCCTTAGTCAAACCCCCGCTTTGGTGATTTCCACCTCCACGAATAGCCAAATTGTATTGTAAAAGTAGTGTGTGTGCAAGATCCTAAAATGCAAGTAAGCAAACTAGAGCAACCTAGGAAGTAAACCCTAATTGCTTGTAAATGATAATGTAAATGCTCCAAATCAAGATGCAAAGTGATCTAAAGCATGAATACAAATGATATAATGAGGCTTATGCAAAGACATGAAAACAACATGAAATCATACCCAACCCCAAGGGAGGGGTACAAGCCAATCTTCAGTCGGTAATCCCCTATTGCTCTTCAATGTCTTCAAAGCCCTAAATGGATGAATGAAATTGATGGATGCTAGATGGATGGATGTTGAATGTTATTGAAGTCTTCAAAGATCTGCTCTTTCGCTGCATAGAAGGTCCCTGAAACCAAAAATTCGGATCCTTTCAAATGAAGAAAGAGAGCTCTTATATATGAAACCCTAGGTCTTAATTTCAACTTTTGGCCGACCTAGAGATTGAATCTCCCACCAATTTCTTGGGGTTAAGCTTTATTTTATGATTGGATCGCGCTCCTAAAATTTCAGGAAAAATGTCCGAGACCATGTGTACTCCGGGCGCCATGGTCCTCTCCGGGCACCATGGTCCCGACAACTTTTCACCAAATTTTCAGGGCCGTCAGATATGATGATTTTAGAGAGAATCACGAAGTTACAGGTGATTTCAAGATGTTTTGACCCCCGAAATCAAGTCCCCAAGTTCAAAATAGGACCTAATTAGGGTTTTAGATTAAATGATGTATTGGAGGAATAAAATGAAAAGGGCACACTTTAATGAAAGGGCCCAACTTTATGATATGGAAGATGATGAAATAGAACCTTAGACCTAATTAATTTAATTAATTAAGTGCTAAAGGGGAAATGCAATGCAAAATGCAAAATGCGCCAAGGCGGGTGCTGAACTAGGTGTGAAATTGTACCATCGTGGCAAGTGTGTACAATTTACGACGCTACATATATATATATATATATATATATTATACAATAGCAGGTACGCACTATTTATAGTAAAAAGAGTGTGTACGTGCTTCTTACACCATAAGTACTCCGTACACGTTTTTTAAACCATAAGTACCCCATACGTGCTTTTGACTGTTAGGCTTGGAAATAGGCCTGGATGACAAAGCTACGGTTTGGAAGTTTGATTTCCCTCCATTTCTCTCATTTTTTATGTGTTTTATTTTATCAACTTGGTTTATCGACTTTGTCATCATCAGGTTTACACTTCATCAAGTGGGTATTTCTAAAATTGCCACCATATTTTCACCCATCTTCTAAGTTTTCTAACCATATAATTTTTTTTTAATTTGAACAACAATAACATATTATTATTGAATTTCTTTTACCAGTGTCTCCATAGTTCTCACAGACATAGGTGCACCATTTTTTTAATAACTTTTGATATACTTATCCAAGTTTTAAAAACTTTATATATTATTGTAGTGCATTAGATTATTTATAATTTAAAAAACAAAATTATATTTTCCATTGTTTAGTGCAACCTATACTTCGTGCATGAACAGGTACCTGATTTTCAGGATGTGCTCGATTGGAAAAATCATAAAAAAAAATACTCAACAAAAAAATACACATCTTCTAGTGCTCACTCTTAACTATCTTTCTGCCAAAGGATTTGTCAAAATACTAAATCTAACTATGACTTTTTTGATGCGCACGTCAGACACTATGTTATGTTTTTCAGAAAAAATTAGGGTTTTTTTTTGTGCGCGAAGGATTTGACCCCCTTAATCTTATCCAATTTTGAAAAAGTTTAGTAGTTTGGAAACTAGATTTAGAGTACTACAATATTAGTTCTTTGAATATCTTCATATCTTGAGTGGATGACTTTCAAATTTTGCCTCCAAGTTCAGGTTCGCCTGATTTCAGAAAAAAAGTGTCCACTTATACCCCCCTTTTTGACCACCATCTTTGTGTACTTACCCAGAGACATAATAATATAATTTGCAGACGCAATTTTGGAATTTGAGACCTACAAAACCAAGAGAAAAACACAAATGCCAAAACAGAGATCGCAGACGCAAAATCAGAATGCAAACACATAAAGAACAGTCGTAGACATGCAATAAATCTGAATCGTCACAAATCCAAACTGCAACTTCGCAAAAAAACTAAATCTGCAAACAAAATGTTAGAAGCAAAAGGGACAAGAGTCCTACCAGATGTGCCAAAAATGTATACGATAAAAAATGATGATGACAAACTATTGCAAAGCCACAAAGCTCCAACCACCCTAGTTCTACAACCAAATATTCACCATACACCAATGAAGATACCTAAGAACATGCAAATCGACAAATTGAATAATAATACCATTCGCATGCCAAGTAGGATTTCAATCTCCATTGTCTCCTATCTCCATTAATCTTGTTTGATATATTTGCTCTAAGATTTTGTATGTGCATAAGAGCTCAACAAAGAACGGATTGTGGTTGTAAGAAGGCTTGATTCCATAAAGTATTGATTAGGCTTGAAGGATCGATTAGGGTTGATAATGAAGAGAGTATCCTCTTATATAGAAGACACTTTAGAAAATGGAGGGATAAGATTAAGAGGTGAAAGAAATAAATGGTCGGCTAGAATTAAAGGTAAAAGAAATAATAAAATAATGAAAGGGGTAGGTAGAGGAGAATTAAGAGAAAAAAGACATGTGTCATAGAAGGGAAAAAGCTAGGAATTAATTAAATAAATAAAAATTTATTTAGTTAATAGAGGAAGTGGGACCAATTAAATAAATATATAAATTTAGGGAAAAGATAATTTATATAAATAAAAATATTTATTTAAATGAGAAAAGGAATAGAAGAGGATTAATGAATTAATTAAATAAATAAGAATTTATTTAATTAATAGAAGACATAGGATAAAGTAATTAAATAAATAAAAATATTTATTTAATTAAACATGACAATTTTAGGTGTCTGTGGTGTCAACTTTGTAGTTAGAAGAGAAGTCACATAGTCTTAGTGGTGACAATGGGAGAGAGAGTGGTGGCAAATGAGAGAACTTAATTATAGAATTAAGTCTCTCGAACTTGTAATTAAATAAAGGAGCTCTCTTTCTTGTTGGATCATCTCATCTCTTCATCTTCATCTTCATAATCTCTTTTCATTTTGCATATTTCTCATTATTTTTTGTTGTTCTTCATTGGTGAGAGAAAGAGGATAGTTCAAGTATAGTAAGAAAGAAAATCCTATGTTAGTGGATAAGTTGTGAAACCAACATGATTGTGACAAAGAATTAGTATTTGTGTGGAAGCTATAATCTAGGCACTAGCATTCCACCTTTTCTTTTATATTGAGATATGATATATATAGATTACGATGTTGCATAAGCTTAATTAAAGCGATGATTGAAATTATGTTACTAGTAGGATTTCATTCTTGAGTTGATAGAAACTTGATAATATTTATGATTAGATTCATGTAAATGTATGTAATAGCTAAGTTAGAGTTTTGCTATGGTGTGCATCTTTAGTATAAAATGAATGATTGATTTGGTTAATCCTAGTGGTGGTAAATGAGAGAACTTAATTATAGCATTAAGTCTCTCGAACTTGTGTTTAATAAAGGAGCTCTCTTTCTTCTTGGATCATCTCATCTCTTCATCTTCATCTTCATAATCTCTTTTCATTTTGCATATTTCTCATTATTTTTTGTTGTTCTTCATTGGTGAGAGAAAGAGGATAGTTCAAGTATAGTGAGAAAGTAAATCCTATGTTAGTGGATAAGTTGTGAAGCCAACATGATTATGAGAAAGAATTAGTATTTGTGTGGAAGCTATAATCCAGGCACTAGGATTCCACCTTTTCTTTTATATTGAGATATGATATCTATAGATTACGATGTTGCAAAAGCTTAATTAAAGCGATGATTGAAATTGTGTTACTTGTAGGATTTCATTCTTGAGTTGATAGAAACTTGATAATATTTATGATTAGATTTATATATACGTATGTAATAGCTAAGCTAGAGTTGTGCTATGGTGTGCATCTTTAGTATAAATGAATGATTGATTTGGTTAATCCTAGGGTTAGGTCAATCTATCAATGGGAATAACATGGTTAGTCATTCTATTATCAACCTTAAGGAATGATATGGGAATAGAATATGTAGTCAGTATACTAAATAGAGCAATGAAGTGGGTGGACATACAACTCACACTCAAAGTACTAGGTAATGAATCGTTTGGCCATAGTAGTGTACATTGCCACTGTCTACATTGTCGGTTCATTGTGATCCAGGTTTACATACTAAGCAAGGAATGTCATACATGTAGGTTGTAGATAATGTATAGTAGCTCTAGTTATGTAGGATACAACACTATGCTCATATGGCTATTATTATGAGGTTAGGAAACCAAACTCTTCATCGAAGGGTCAGATTGCTTCTATTAGAAGAGGCACAGGGGACTATAAAGTCTTGGTTGGGTGGAAAAGTGCATGAGTGATGCTCTTCCTCATATAGTTGGCAGCCAGAATTTGAGAATGTATGCCAACAAGGTCATCTAGACCATTTGTTTCTCTTATATTTCATTAAGCTCATACAAGTTTTGTATGTATTCAAATATTCCTAAAGTAAATGAAAATTTCAAAAGGAAAATGTAAATGCTTTCATATGTTTATGAATATGATATTGAATATAAATTATGATGAAAAAAGTTTGAAATGGGATTTATTTCAAATATGCATCTTGTTTATGAAATGGAAAAAGGAAATTTTTAATTACTTGTATGTTGGCAAATTATTCTTTCACTTGTGGGTTAAATTTAGTAAATTGAATGGGTAGAACAATGGGCATATTACAACATTTTCATAACTTGTTGGTTCTTCACATGGAGATTGATGCATTTGTATTTGTTATGTTTTGAAATTTAGATTATTTGATAGAATTCAATAAAGTGTTGAATGTTTACAACTTTTATTGTGAAGTTATAAAGTTTATATAATACTTATGCATGTAATTTGGTACTTTATGCAAATTTTACTTTACCATTTTCACAAAATTCCTTAAGACCTTGCATCTACAATGTTTATGATTGTGTGAAATATAAGAGTCATGACATTGTAGGCTAATCAAATTTTATCAGATATTTCAAGATAAAAGACAATGAATCAAATGCAAAGTTGGTCTTACTAATTTTTAGTTTATTTCTTCTCTTAACCCTCATCTTTTGTTCTTTTTTTGAAGATTTGATTATTTTAGGAGTGGTTTTTTCAACAACTTGCTGTTGCAAATCAAATTTTCATGTTTTCAAGTTGTCTTATCGTTGTTATAGTGTTGAAAGTGTTCAATCTTATGCAATAGATGATGGAAGCAACCTATTCATTATTATTTATCTTATTTGTTGATCTCCTGATGCATTTAATCACTTGTTTACTTGATTACTCAAAGGAACTTATATAGATACAAATACATAAGTCGTCGAGTTATCCAAAATTGTCATGACCTAGCACAAAGGGACCTTGGGGTGATCAATCTCTTGAGGTTGGTTTCCTTTCAGGAGAGGTGGTGCATTTGGTGTTCTACCTACATGTTGATGAGTGTGTAAAAATATCCCTCAATAGATACATGTAAAATTACCATCTTACTTGAAGTTATTATACTCTTTCCAAAGAATATCATTTATAAAGAGAGAAAAGAATGTTGAAGATCATGGACACCTCACTAAAGTGAAAGTATTTCATCGTAAAAGTTATATCTAGTTTCATCATATTTAAGCACATTGAAGATCATGGGAACATGTTATATATTGGAATCTTATCTATCACTTATTAAAACCTTTGTGTAGTGATTATCTTTTAGTTGATGCCATTTAGAGGGAGTGTGCATGACACCACCTAGTGGCTAAATCTTAGATGTAAGACCTAGTATGCACATAAGACCTTTAGGCATTATATGCTCCAGATTCAAATCAATGATTAGCCTTAGATGATATCATTGAGGGGGAGTGTGCATGTCAATAACACCACCTAGTGGCTAAATCCTAGTATTTTTTACTCCTACAGGTAGACATAAGTCCTAATAGGCATAAAATAAGACCTATATAGACATTAGTAAGCCCTTTAAGTTTGCAGGTAGGCATAGGTAAGTCCTTTATTGTTTTAAATACTACTAGTAGGTATTGGTAAGTCCTGCAGACACATTTGTGCTCAATTCTTATGGTCATATTATAAATTTGTCTCCTTGCAAGTCTTCCACTTGTAAAAGCATTGTCTTAAGTCCTACAAACACTATGTAATGAACCTGGGGAGAGGCTAATTTGAGGAGACCATCAATCTAATATATATTTTTATTACACCTCATTGCATCATTTTTAAAATATTGGGATTATAAATTATGACAAGATGACTTTCATGTAGTCCAAAATGCATGATCTTCATGTTGGTATATATATGTGTGTCCTTGTTTATCAATGTCAAAGAAGACCTACATTACTAGGATACTGAACATTTTTTATTTAATGGAAATGACATGTGATGCCCCCAATTAACATTAAGGGGGAATGTTAGAACATGATGTTATTAGGGGTCACACCCTTGCAAAATTTATATAGTGTTCTAATATAAGGTTATAAAACTATATATATATTATATAATTCTTTATAAGCATATCCTATTTGAAATAATTATAATGAAACAATTATTAGATTATTAGTTATCTATGAATGAGGATTATTGAAAAGGTGTGAGTAGTGAAGCCACCCTTCCTCCTATATTTAAGAAGGTTTTCTCTTAGTTGAGAGGTGTGGAAATTTGGAGCTTTATAGCGAGTTGTACCATTATGCACGATAAGTATTATGTGTAATGTGGAAGTATGTGGAGGAGTAACCCCAAGTTCAAGTCTATTTTATGGTAGACAACATTTGCAAGTGTTCTAAGAAAATGATGCTTTAAGGGGCTTTTTATCCGAAAGGATTTATCCCCTAAATATCTTATGTAATGTATACATTTATGCATGTATGATTCTCATTTCATTTAATTTATATCTTTTTTTAATAATGATTAGTATCCTAAGATCCTAATTTCTAACAATAATAAAGCACTTTACACAAGGAAAACTTATGAATTCAGAATATCCTAAAAAATTCTAGACTTTATTGTTATTTGAAACCAAGATCTTTATTATCAATTATGCAATTTGCCAACTTGTTTGTTACAAAATCTACTTCATAGTAACAATGTCTACATTGAAACTTTGAGAAGTGGTCCAAAAAACAACAAGCTTCTTGGATATAGTGTCTAATCTCCAATTAGTCATGGGCTTATTTTGAATGGTATTAGGTTAACATTGGATTATTTTTATGATTAAATATGAAATTTCATAATTGGTTCCAAGTGAGAAGCCTAGAATTAAGGCGTTTACTTCATTGTTTATATCATGTAAAATTTTGTTGGAGTCAATATATGTAAGTTACATAGATCCCTTTTAGTCTGTTACTAGACATTTTTCTCAAAGGGCCTCAAGTTATCTCAAGCTTGTCCATCAAAATTTGACTTCTTTTTTTTGTGGGTTGCATAAGATGACTTCTCATTTGATTGTTTCACCATAAATGAGGTACATACATACATACATATAATCATTGATTTTAAAAATGATTTGAACTTTTAAATAGATTTAAATTTTTACTTAAATAATATACTTTACTAATATTTATATATCATTAATTATAAAAATGATTTCGACCTTTAAATTTTTTACTTAAATATTATATTTTACGAATATTTATTCCTACTTTGTACAAAAGGGTTAAGTACCTTTCAGAAAACCTATGTTTTACCTTTAACAAGAAAAGAGATTTTTTTGTTCTTGAAAGTCAATATTATTTAGACTATTCTCCCACAAAGAAGGTCAAAAGGGAGACCTCCTTCCATTACATTAACATTAGAAATTTAAACCCACAAGCTCAGCGACCCAACAAAGGCACAAGGCCCACAAATATAGTTGCACACTAAGGATTTGAGCCTTTGCAGTGAATTTCCAACACTACAAACTCAATAGCCCAACAAGAGCACAAATTTGAGGAGCTCAAAGACCTAGAAAAGGTTCAAACTTTTGTGGCAATAAGAATAATGCAAATATTTAAGCAATGCACTATGTTATCATGGATCTTAATGTTAAGATATCAATAACTTTATTTATCATGTCTCATATCTTTTTAGTTAGAATATAATCAACGTAATTACCAAAACATTTCTTTTTCCATTTGTTTATCTTTCTTTCTTTATTCTATCTCCAAAATCTATTTTACAGATCAAATAACAATTATATCACGCATTCTTTGAACAAACTACAATAATTAATTAAAAGTAAGTACTAGAAAAAAAATAAAACACTACATAAACCATGAAACTTATTCAAACATACTCAAATAAATTTTTTTTTTGATGGCGTTGGATGAAAATGTATGCTTCTCCTAAAATTCTCATAGAATCGAAAATTGAACCCCATGTAACACCAACCTTTCAAACACTTATCTTGGAGGATAAAGTTTGTTTGGTAAGATGAGCTACACCTATTTTGTTAGCCTTAACCAACTATTCTACCTATAGCAATACTATTATTTCAAAACATGCATACACAACAGTGTAAATCACATATTCACATTGAGGCACAAACAATTTCTTTAATGATTCTCGAAATTAAGTTCTAGGCTAATATGAAAAATTTAGTATAGAATTGAATTATATCCCACAAATTTAGTTAATTTGAATCAAGCTCTATTGAAAATGCTCAAAACACTTTACAAGAACCCAAGGACACTTTTAACTCCACATTGCAATTTGTAGTCCAAATCAAGAACTCGCTACCTTCACACCAAATAAATATCTTTGCACATCACAATTATAACTAAATTAAATCACATTATGGAATGCCTCACCCATTATATAGGTTTGGTAATCCCATCACAATTCTTGACTTGCCCAAGTTCATATATATAAGATATAAACGACAATGATCAAATACATGGATCCAACAATTCTCTTTGATAATCACAATCAAAATAGCTCCAAATATTTGATGCTACTCAAACTGTTCAATGCAAACCACTTCAATCCATGAAGTAACTCAAGTCCATTTTTATCCTCACACGTCCTAGTTTCTATATGTAAAATTTAACAACAATTGAATACATAGACCCAATAATCCTTTGATACTCTTAAAACAACCCCAAATATGTAATGCTAGGGGAAGGGTACCAATAACTTCATGCATCCTAAACTCCTAAACAGTGCATCGAACATTGGCCAAGAAAAAGTTTGGTTTCTTTGTATGTGACTTAAGAACTTATAGCTATTGTTTTGAAAACTGAGTAGTTATGACAAATGCAAGAGAATTCATTATGTGAGCATAAATCATAAAATGATCATTTCAAGGTAGCATCTAATAAATATTCTCTATTGCCATGTTAACTATTCACTTTGACCACCAAAAAGTTGCACAAATGATCCAATAGGGGCATTATCATGTGTTATAGATATTAATAAAGTAACACAATTTCTCTAATTAGTAACTCTTTTTTTAAAGAATGGATAAACAGCTATTCATATGACTTTTTAATAAACTCTTAATTAACATATTCCACTAAATGGTTATGATAACCCAATCACTTTGCCACTCAAATTATTCAATGGAGAACCACTTTCAATCGATGGAGTAACTCAACTCCATTTTCATCCTAACAGGAGTCCAACTCATGTTCATGTGAAAAGCATTACATGCTAACATATCAAACTGCACCAAGTACCGAGGCTAAGCCCTCTTGGGTCATCTCAAATTGAATCACAATCATAACTCGTGCATTACATGCTAACATATCAAACTGCACCAAGTACCGAGGCTAAGCCCTCTTGCGTCATCCCAATGCAACTTGTTTCAGACTTGCAATCCCTCAAATTGAATCACAATCATAACTCGTGTAGCAACTCATTCGGGCATTTCGAGGCTCGCAGCCCCTTACAAAAACTATTATTAATTTCAATGAATGAATGTGGTGGTGGAGCAGGGCCATTAATGCCCATCATTAAGCAAACAGTAAATTTCCCAAAGGACGGACAAACAATTTGTCTACAATAAATGTCTCCATGTCAATCCAAGTAAACTATTCTAAGAATGCAATGATATGGAACCAGAACACAGGAGAACTATTCTACATGCAATGATATGGAACTAGGACAAAGGGTATTAGTAGCACATCAAAGCCCTTCGAGAGCTCCACAAAACTCAGTATCTTCATGAAAGAGGAAAGTTCTTAACAAGAAGTTGAATAGAGCTCCACAAGTTTCAATTTTAGCCAATCCATGGAGTAACTCAACTCCATTTTCATCCTAACAGGAGTCCAACTCATGTTCATGTGAAAAGCATTACATGCTAACATATCAAACTGCACCAAGTACCGAGGCTAAGCCCTCTTGCGTCATCCCAATGCAACTTGTTTCAGACTTCCAATCCCTCAAATTGAATCACAATCATAACTCGTGTAGCAACTCATTCGGGCATTTCGAGGCTCGTAGCCCCTTACAAAAACTGTTATTAATTTCAATGAATGAACATGGTGGTGGAGCAGGGCCATTAATGCCCATCATTAAGCAAACAGTAAATTTCCCAAAGGACGGACAAACAATTTGTCTACAATAAATGTCTCCAAGGGGCTTCGGCCCTAGCTCACCCGGTCGTGGATCGCAACTTAAGGCGTGGGTATGCTCCCCATGGTCTTGAGTTCGAGTCCCCAGCTGTGTTAACTCTGTGTGTGTTGCTACCTTGTGAGTGGGTTGTACACACTGGGGGATTAGTCTTGCTTCGGCAAGGCCACCTCCAGATTCCACGATAGTGAATATAAAAAAAAATAAATGTCTCCAAGTCAATCCAAGTAAACTATTCTAAGAATGCAATGATATGGAACCAGAACACAGGAGAACTATTCTACATGCAAGCCCTTCTAGAGCTCCACAAAACTCAGTATCTTCGTGAAAGAGGAAAGTTCTTAACAAGAAGTTCAATAGAGCTCCACAAGTTTGAACTCTTGATTGTTTGTATTGCATTTAAGCATAATTTGTTGGGTATTAAACATTTGGTAAAAATAGATTCAGTTGTTGATATTACTTTTGATTTTGATTGTGTATAGTTTTTTTTATCAATGTCTTTTGATTGTCTTTTGATTTTGATTGTGTATAGTTTTTTGTATCAATGTCTTTTGATTTTGATTGTGTATAGTTTTTTGTATCAATGTCTTGGATCACACTCTAGATCCATCGTCAAGATAGAATACTTTATTAAGGCTGCCCTGAAACCAGCTCCAGTCTCCCACTGACTAATTTATAAATTTATAATAAAAAAATGGAAACCCCTTTACATAAAGACCCTCAACAAAGTAATGTATTCCTACTACTGCTATTTGTGTTCTTTTCTGTTGGTCCCAATCAAAAGATCTGGAAGCTATTTGTGTTCTTTTCTGTTGGTCCAATCAAAAGATCTGGAAGTTGATTTTTAATATTATAAGACTAGTAATTATGACTTTTAAAATTGCTAATATTGATGAGTTAATATAGACGAGTACTAATTGAATGACAAATCATGTGATACCCATCAATAAAACATAAAACATGATAAACAATTATCGATCTAGCTATTTTTTAACCATTTTGAATGCATCATCCAGAAGTATATTTCTGTGGGGTCCTCTCCCCTGTATACTAGGAGATATAACAGTTTCAACTTTCCAAAGCTAAAGAGATTGGATTTTTTTAATTAAAATGAAATAGATTCATAAATGTTTGATAAAGAAAAATAAATATAAACTACCCTCAAGAAAATTGGACTGAATGGTGTCATGCCCTAAAGTTAAATAAACCAGTAAAGCTGAGATATTAGAAACATTAGAGAGCCCAAAAAATGAAACAACAGGAAGAACGATTGTGGCCCCACAGAAAGGAAAGAGACATCTCCATTATCACAAATTCAGAGTTAACAAAATCGTAAGCCAACTTATGCAGCTAAAACTATAAAACCAATGCCGGGAGGGAGGTCTCAGTCGTTGAAGTTACCCAACCCTCCATCAGACAAGTCATTTGGATACATCATCCATGGGTGCCTGAGCGGTGAAAGCTTAAGCATTCTTCTTCCTTTCGTTTTTGTTCTCCTCCTTTTTCTCTCTCCCTCACTTCTCCAGTTTGCTTTTTAGATTCTTTCTGTTATGCATCCTGAACACCAAAAGGCAAAAATTTATAACATCTCAACAGGTAAATGGGCAAGAACCAGGCGAAAAAATTGCCCTGGTTGCTGGTTCAGTAACCATGCTGTTGAGAAGTCATGGGAGAGCAATAAGCAGGCTGTGACCATACCCTCTGATGGCCACCAAGTGGGGAGCACCTAGAAGACTGCTGGGCTTGTAACAAGAGAAAAACCTGATTGTAGCTGGAAACAGAGAAAAACCTGATTGTAATTGATTTATGGATTCAACTGTGTGAGAATTTTTGCATTCAGAATTACAATCAGTAAAATGGGCAGTGAAAATTAGTAACATGGACTGAAAATCTGATAAATTTAAGAGAAAAACCTCTTCAGCAGTTTTGCAAATGGCACAAACACAAGTCTGAGCAGCCGAGCCATGCTGTTGCTACTGCTCCTGGTGGGATATCTATCAAGAGGAGGCAAAGAGGTTGGGGCCCTCACAGCGGTAGAGATATATTTTAGAGACCACTACACTATTTTTCTAATGTGACCAATACCCACACCCAAATTGATTTTCAGGGAAAGAGAATCTAAATGACACTCCCAAGCATTAACAGTTTCACTTAGGAAAATGGCCTGCCAGACCAAATTAAGTCTTAGGAAAATGGCCTGCCAGACCAAATTAAGTCTGGGGGATGTCCCTCCAACTATAATGGAAAGGAATGCTTACCATCACAGGGTTTGGAACTTTGGACTAAAAGCCTCAGTAAAAACCCTGGTGTAGATCTCCTCAGATATAATGAGTATAGCATAGAAGTTTTAGCATCGCCGAATTCGACTTAGAAATCATGGAAGAAAACTCAAATCCGAACCTTAAACCTGCTGGGTCGACTTATAAACTGAAACAAGGAGTCAAATAATAATAAAATCCCTTGTTGGGTATCTGGGACTGGAACACCTAGATATATCTGTCCTGGCAGCTTCTAGCAAATAGCCAAGGGCTTCATACAACAGCGTAGTCCATGGGCATTTTTGTGGAATAGGCCACTCCGGCCCAATCTTTTAGCTATGAAGCCGTTAATGACTAATTTAACATTGGAATCTGAGAAAAGTATTCTCAATCTGGCAGAAAATATTGCAAAACCTTTAAGGATAATTCATAATGACTTACCTCTGCAACTTGTATTGACTCAAAAGCATTGTCCAATCCAAGCTTTGGAAAGATTGACAAAGAACTTATCTTTGAACTTGCTAAGGGAAGCATCTACTTATAATTTTCATTCATAATGACTTGCCTCTGCAACTTGTATTGACTCAAAAGCATTGTCCAATCCAAGCTTTGGAAAGATTGACAAAGAACTTATCTTTGAACTTGCTAAGGGAAGCATCTACTTATAATTTTCATGCAAGGACATTTGTTGAAGAATACTAGAACAATGGAATAGTAAAACCCAATACTAGTCATAGAAATGACAATTTTGAGAAAAGATGTTCAGGGTAATATTCCTAAGAGATGGGTTTGATTTAGAATTCGTCTTTGTGAAACTTTGACACCCGAAGATTTATGACAGCTAAAAATCGACATTTGATATCATTCCAAACTTAAGTCAACTTTTAGAGACGCAATGGAAACAAGGCCTTTGTCCCAACATGGGACATTGCCATAGGCAAAGACAACAAGCCCTGTGCCTAGCATACCATATTGCTATGCATAGAAGTGAAATAATTCTTTATCTACAATGAAACCAGCAGATACTGCTTGTTTCACAGTAATTGAGTGGCCAAAACCCATTAAACAGATAATCTATAATAGCAACACTTGAAAATATTTGAGAAGACAATGACTAATTTATATTTTAGGGCCTGCAAGTTTGCCACCAAATTTTTCATTTAGCTTAAATAGATGAAAAGTTACCCCTTATATATTCTTCAGTGTATTTCAGAACGGTATAAAGAGACGAAGATCATAACATATCCTATCGACTATTGAAAATACGTCTGAATCAAAATTTAGACCACAAAAAGTCGAATTTTATCACTACTGTACGAGTGCCCTTCTTAGATACCTAGTAGATTAGTACTAGGTACTAAAAGAAGCTGCAAACTTCACGTATGTTTCTTAACTGTATCATCTATTACTACTTTTATAACAGGTGGAATATTTACTCATTCCTACCACATTTTCTACTTTCTTCAGCTTGATGAAAATTCATTTCTACAAATGAGTATTCCAAATCCTAAACCTGACTCATAAAGTGACTCATGAACTCTGGATCAGTAAATAATGTTGTTCCAACTGGAGTGTTACAGAGAGCCATGGAATTTAACTTGGGAGCATTGCTAAGAAGGAAATCCAACAAAGCTACTTCCTTCTGACCCCATATGTCTGATGAAATAAATACATCTGCTTTCTTCAGTTTTGGGAAGGCCGTGTCTGATGCAACATCCCCTGCCACCATGTCCTGCCATCCCAAAAAAGGGCTACAATACAATATAAAATCTAGATATCTGTGAAAGAAAACTGTAATACAAAAGAAGAAAACGATTTACCTGGATGAGAATGTCTGTGATTTTCAGCTCTTCGAGGTCTGGAAATGTGCTGATGAGTACTCCAAACGGGGTATCTAATCCTATTCGAAGGGATAATTTTTTCAGGGATTTCATAGCCGGAATCTCTTCAAGTGCTGAAATATCTGATGGCTCCATTTCTTGCAGAAAGGGGATGGAATTAAGCTCAAATTTAGACAACATGAAACAATCCTTTATTTTGAGCTCAACCAATTGGGGACAATCTGCTGTAAAGTTTTCTATAGACGAAGTTCCTAAGTTCAGGTAAGTGAGATTGGGTGCACAGATTTGCAAATTAAACAAAGCAGCACAGCGCTTGATCACCAACTTCTCAAGAATTGGGCACACTGCTATAAGCTGCTGCAGTCTCGCATCAGTCAAATCACCAATCTCCGAAAGAGAACAAGTCTTTAAAAACAGAAAACCCCTAAAATCACTGGGTATTTCTGTAATCCAAAAACCCTCGATTTCCAAAACCCTTAGAAGCTGACATGCAAAAAGAGAAGACGGTACTTGCCTTCCCGACATTCCCCTGTAACAAAGAGCAACTCTTTTCACTCCCTTCACAGCTGCCCCTTTTATGCATTGCTCAATGCTCACATTGTTGAGTATTTTTTCCCCCAACCGATTCTGACGCCCCTGGAAGGAAAGATCAAACTGCACACTCTCAAGAGGGGTAGAGTGAAGCAAAATGATATTGTTTATCACATTTTCCACGTACTTAACTGAGGACTTGATTTCTGCCATTTCTGCAAGGCGGCAAGTAAGTTTTAAGAGTGAGTCAAAAAAAGACAGAGAAAAATCGATGTGGGGAATGTTTCTCCAGAGGGTTTTCCATCTGTGAGACAGAAGAGAAGCGCGAATGGCATCTTTCAGTGAGAGACGAGAAAGAATATTGCAGCACAATAAATTGTCAGGCAAGTCACTCAACCTATCAATCTGAATCTCCATTGCAATTGAATTGCAGAAAGCTCAATTCATATCATTTCACAGCAGCAACTACCAAAAGAAATGCATGCATACCCACAGATATGTGGTTACATAACTGTATGACAATGCTTGCAATTAATATTTGAGGCCCATGTGACCTTGTACCTGTGTGCCGCGTGTAAGTGAGGGCTTTGAATATTGCCACGCCATTCCTTAAGCGCAGTATCAGAGCTGCCATGGAAGTGATGGGCCAGAGGGCACTTGCTACCCAGGCACCAAAATGGCTTGGAGCATCCCCATCCATGTGCCATGCCTGCATTGCATACCGGCACTGGCTATGTAGGCGAATGTGCCTCATCCTTTTACTGCATCCAGTGTGTACCGAGTACAGTACAGTTTCTGCGACCTCCACTTGTCTTAGGGCTTACGACCCTGGACAAAGTTAAATATTTTTTAAATTTTTATTTATTGTATTTTTAATTTTTTTTAATTATAAATAATAAAATAAAATAAAATAATAAATGAATAGTCAATTACATATTTAACATTTTAGTAATAATAAATTATATATATATATATATATATATTATTTAATTAAACTATATTATAATATATACAGGAAATCATAATTTTTAAAATAAATAAGAATATAAATTTTAATTTGTTTTGATATGCATGTTAAAATTGTAACTAAATAAATTTCTTATATATATATATATATATGTATGTAAAAAAATTTAAATTTTTTGTTCTTATTTATTTTTATAGTCATTATATTATGTAATATAGTTAAATGATTTAAATATATATGAAATGATTTTAACTTTATTAAAAAAATGATATAGATATATATATATATTTTGTTAAGTTAATTTAGTAAAAAATTTAAATATATAATAAAGTGATCTTAACATCTAAATATTATATATAAATTCTAGTAATATTATTTGGTAACTTTTTAAATATATAGATAAATAATAGCTTATTATTTATAAATATATTTACCTTTTAAATTATATATTTAATTTTTAATCATAAATTATATGTCTAATCTCTTTAATATTTTTGTTGTTATTTATTTTTATGGTTATTATTTTATAACATACATAATATACAACTAAGTCATTTTAATATATATAAAAAAATTTACTAATATAACTTAACAAAATATATATATCTATATCAATTTTTTTTAATAATGTTAAAATCAGTTGAGTAGGAAATAAATTCCCCTGATCAGAAAGGTGCGGCTAGTTAGGATAAAATAGCCATATTATTTTAAATTCTCCCTTCATGGGCCTCTGCCGCTGAAGTTGTACAGACGATCTCCAGTGAATGAAGAACACTGAGAAACCCCAATTGAATGCGCCCCTGCAAATCAGTCAGATTATTTATGTGGCCGATAACCAGACCACATCTACACTCGCATTCGCATTTTCCTGACTTTGATGATCCAAAAGTTTTTTTATTCGTCTCTGTTTTGCTCTCCTGTGAGATGGCTTGAGTAATTGAAACATGGGATCATGCAGACATTACTAAAATACACATAATTCAAAACGGTCAAAAGAGGACTGATAATTTGGGGTGTCAAATCTTGCACAGCTGCAATAAAAACCATGCTGAAAATGAATAAAGCAAAAGGAACAACCACAAACATTTCTAGTAGAAACACAAGGAATGATAAAAAAAACCAATGAATGCTAAAAATGAAGTTAAGAATGCAACAATTGCGGTTACTGCTCATGTAACATATATACATAACCCTCTCTAAGAAATTTTTGATCTTCAATCCATTACGCTATGAAAGCACAACATTTCTGATTCATACTGCAATTTTTTTGGTTCTTAGAGAGCTTTTCTGCAACATTCTCAATGCTAAGGACATCGATGCAAGTCATTCTATTGCATTCACTCTACACGTGCTAAGGCTAGGAAGCATTGTATTTCCACGTGTTGAAGCTTTGTTTCTTTCCTAGCATTCCTAGAATGGCTAAATTTAGAGGTTCCTATTGTAACTCTTAACAAAAAATAATAATGCCCAATATTTGATTTGTAAATTCTCTCATTTTGAAGGTATCAATGCTGATGAAAGAAGGCCTATCTAAATATTCTAATAGATATTCTTGAATATTTGCCTTGTATTCAAGTTTTTTCATTTATTTAAATTCGTTTTATGAGATTTAATAAGATTCAAAATAAATCTTTTTATTCTAATAAATTTTAATATCTAATTATAAGTCAGAGTATTTTTCATATAATATAATCTTAAAATTTCACTTACAACTTATCTATAATTGCAATTTTAATTGTATTAAAATTATTAATTTATCCCAATATTTCATCCCATATGGTTAATTTTGAACCATAAGTTCCCACTTCATGAAAGAAACAAAGATTCAAATACTTTCTCAAGAAGGGAGATTTTTTCAATATTGGGGAGCTCTAGAGCTTAAGTGCAATTGGAAATGGTAAATGATAAACTAATACTATAAAATCTAAAAAGGATAAAGGATATGTGACATTGTACATGGATAAAAATAACATTATATAGTGTTTATGAAGTAGATTAAATTTAAATAAATAAATAAAGATTTGAATGTAAAAATACCAATTGCAATTTAAGTGAATAAGAAATTGTTTAGTCATTTTAATTTGATTTTTACGTTAATTTCATTCATATGTTAATAGAGATATTTTAATGTTTGAATGAATTTTATAAAATAATTAAAGTGTAAAAATAACTTAACTCCAAGTCAATCTCATTACTTTGTAATTCAAAATGTACTCTATTTTTAGTCATCCAATACATGAAGTTTGTTGTTGATGTATATTGTCTATTGGATCCTTTGATAAACATCAAGGATTGACGATTTAATTTGCGATTCTATAGATGACCAACAAACAAAACTTTCAATCAAAAGGAAATGAATGCTTTAAATTTCTTACCTTAGACATGTGAATCTTGTGGATTCTTCAAAGATTTTCTATCTTTTGACATATCTAAGATAAAAAATTTAAAACTTTATAATATCAAATGCTTATTAATTTTATACATATAATTAAATCATTATTAATTACAATATATTACATTACAAATAAATTATTTATAATAATTAATATTATTTACATATTGTCCTCTCTATCAATATCCCATTAACCTTCTATCTCTCCCACTATCTCCCTCTCTATCAATTGTAAACTTAGCATAAGCCTATTGCTAATGGAGTTTGATCATGTGTCTAATTCAAAAAATTTATTTCAGTCATGTTTAGATCCATTTAAGTGAAATTATATTATATTTAGTATATATTTTATATAAGAGCATAGAATTACATATTTAATAATATATTTGTAGTCTAATTTTATTTATATATAATTATAGCATATATAAAAATAAAAATATAATTTATAAATAGTTAATTATATATTTATAATTTTTTAAATATTTTGTTTTTCAATTTTAATAATTATTATATTACACTCATAAAAATATATTATTAATTTTTTATATTTTTATATATATATATGAAAATCTTAATAATATTATCTATTGATGGTTTCTATTATATTTATATGTACTATTAAATATAATTATCTTATATATACTTTGATGTGTTCTATCTATTGTTGTTAATCCTTTATTGTCGATTACAAATAATTGTTGTAGGCAAAGAACCACCTAATTGTTTATGGACAAACACATAAGTATATTCAGTAGGAAGTATTCTAAATTATGGGTTTTGACCAAACCTATATATCTATCTCTATCTCCTCTAATTTATCTCCCTCTTTCTCCTCTTTGTGTCTCTTTCTAATGTTATCTACCTCTATCCCTCTAGCTCTTTATATACTACCTTAGTGTACAAAGTGTATTCCAAAGAGGTGTGGAATCTCAACTAGGGAGGATTTGGTCTATTTTTCCTATCCCGATATCTCTCCTTCCATCTATATCACTCTCTCTCTATATCTATTTACGTCCATATCTTCTCTAGCTTTATCTTCTTATCAATTTGTCTCTCCCTATCTCTATATCTCTTTCCCTATTATTTTGCATATAACTCTCTCTCTATATTGAACTACCTCTTGGTCTCTCTCACTTCTTTCTCTCTCTCCTTCTACACCTTTATCTCTACCTCTCTCGGGAACCTCTTATCCCTCACTCCTCCACCTACTCTCTCTCTCTCTCTCTCTCTCTCTCTCTCTCTCTCTCTCTCTCTCTCTCTCTCTCTCTCTTTCTCTTCCTATACCTCTATATCTATCTCTTTGTATCACTATCTCTATATCTCCATATTCCCTCTTCCATCTCTCTCCATATCTATCTCATTATCTCTACATCTCTCTCCACCTCTATATATCTTCCCCTCTATAACTCTCTCTATTTATCAATTTATATTTCTTCCTCTCTATATATTTCTCTCCAATCTCTATCCTCTCTCCCCTCATTTCTCCCTCCTCTCCATATCCCTCTCTTTATCCATCACCATCTTTGTCTCTATCTCAATCTTTGTCTTTGTCTCTATCTCTATCTCTACATTTATCTCTATCTCTATCTCATTCTCCCCTCCCTCAACTCTCTTGGTGTTCCCTCTTTCCCTATTCCAAACATAATATGAGCCTATTAGTAATGGAGCCTAATTATCTTCTTGATTCAAAGGTTCTTTTTTGGTTATCATTGAGACATTTGTTGTAAAACAATTATTTGACAAATGACCTACCAATTGACATCATCTACTACATAAATATATACAAAATATAGACCAAACAAAAATCCATTTGAACTTCCATGCCACACTTATTCGACATACCCATTGCAGACCAAGGTGCAATTGCTAGTTATTACGCCGAAGGCGTCTCTTATTTGAAATGGACATCCTCAATTTATTCATCAATGGTTGATATTTTGTCTAAGGCAGTGGAAGACGATTGAAAGAATCAACACCCTCCATTTTCATCTGTAGCCCGTACATTGCTTAGGATAAGGATGGATCGTTAAAGTCATGCTATGATTTTCTTCTTGTCATGTTCAAATACAATTGTAGCACGTCTCATTCCAACATTCAATGTGGGTTTGTTTTGGGTCACTCCAATTTGATCAGTCTGGCTTCTGCGAATTGACAACTAGCATGTGAAATTGTGCGTAGAAGTAGAGATAATGGTATTCGTCTGTCATGTTAAGTTACGGGAAGATTTTTTTGGCATTAACTTAGCATAGCCTAGAGGAACCTATATGTCACGTTTAAAATTTACCTGTATGTTCCGCTTCAGTTCTCAGTGTGTTTTCTCTGCACGTAGATAGTTTGGAGGATGAATGAATAAGATATTGATAGGTTTAAAATATAAAGTATCTGGAAATCTTTACATAGAGCGTACAACATTCAATTCTCTTGCATCAAGGGTGACTATAGAGCTGCACAATACCAAACTCTTGGTTGACAAAGGTTCAAGCACTAACAGAATTCTTATCCTCATTTTAAGTTCTCAACTACATTCATACATTCGAGGTGTTTGCATTCATTCCTTTCTGCCTTGTCATTGCTTGCTGCAGTCAGAGTCTTCCATCGCCCAGAAGGTGGGAATTATATAAATACATCTTTTACAAAGTAGATCGGAGAAAGATATTTGCATCGGTTGAAAGCTTTGACAACTGTGCACTATCTTCTCATAACAGGTAAGCAATTACTTATGTAATGAATTTTTGTTGTTTTGTTTTACAGTGAAATCATTTAGAAGAGGTTGTTCTGTTGTTTTCTTTTATAGTAAAATCAAGTAGAAGCAATTCTCAAACCAACACTTAACCTTTTCTTTCTTTCTTTAGTACTTCTGACTCAGCAAGCAGTTTCATTGTTGAATGTATTTTTAGATTACATGTGCAAAAGAGGCTATGGGTGATGTTTCATAATTACCTGCATCTAAACCCTTAGTCCTTTTCCTCTTGGTTCTAGCTTTTCTAATCCCGTCTGAAGTCTCAAAATTCAAGCCTGATACAGAGGCTTGGCTTTCATTATAGAGTCAGGCAAACCTATTGCAACTTGATAGAGTATAGAAAACCAAAAAAGTTGTGTTCCTCTGCCATAGATGTACAAACTAAAGCATGGCTATAAAGGACATAACATAGAGATGTGCATAAAACCCTCATTTTAAACTTGAGATTAGTGATTGACATTTCTACTAGACAACCATAGGAAAACATTCTCTTTGTCTGTGATAAACTTTTGTATGGTTGTTATACCACGCTAATGTCTGCTTTGACATATCATGTTTGATCTTTCTCGTTTCCTGGTTTATTGGTAAACATTGTAAGACTTGGTACAATAAAAAAAACCAAAAAAATATCATTTCATCCACTATAGTTGTACGAGTCTAAAGTGGTGTTGCACATGGTATTCAAAGACATATATAATATAGAGGTGCGTAAAAGAACTGCATCCTTTGAGAGCTATGTCACCACTGGCTGAACTCTTAAGCCACTCACACAACACAATACTAGCAATCATTTTTATCACTCACATCCACTCCACATAGGTTTCTTTCTTTGGTCCTTCCCTAGAAATTCATTCACAAGCATTGGATATGTAGGACGAGGTGGAAGACTTTTTTACACAAGATTTCCATACTCACATTCAACAAAGTTTGAATTGATTAGCATCTAATTCCACTAGATGTCAGACACTAGCTCCTACGCAAGTAACACAGCGATGTAATTTTATAAATTTCGAGTCGACTACATTTCATTTGAGTATTATGTATTCTAATCTTCTAGGTTATTAATTCCCTTAGACAAAATAGATATAATGTGATTATTTGACCTTTAACCACTCTCAAATTTTCTAAAATAGATATTTTATAAATGTTGCTTTCATATTTTTTGAACCATTTAGTGATTCACATTGTTGTACTTTAGAACTTGTTTTTCCAAAGTATTCTAAAAGCTCACAAAATATATTTTTTCTAAATGTCTTTTTTATAAAAATTATTTCATGTATCGTTTCATATTAGTGTATTTGAGAATTAGTTTTCATTTAGCACATCAACTTATTGAGTTATACAATTCCTTTTATTGTAGGGCTATCCTAATAGATAGCTTGGATATACTCTTTAACAAAGCAACAATCATTGGAACTCCAACTCCTTTCCTCCAAGTTTTGCCCTACCTTCTATCAAGTAGCTCCAAAGACCCATTGGAATCTTCTCCATCTATGAAACATTTCATACCAAACATGGCCCCTTTCGAAACACTTGCCATTAAAACACTAACCCCATACCATAAACAATGGTCCATTGAGGGTCAAGCATTGGCAAAACCCCCAATTCATGAATTTAAAAATGCTAAACATGATGGGAAAGTATTTGGCTTTGATTTTGTAGACAAGTTAAGCTTTGAAATACATGTAACTTGTTTAATGAGCTTGTTGATAGTTTCTACCACGCTATTTAGTCTGAGAGTCTATATGTGATCTCCAATGGACGGATTAAAGTGGCCAACACAAAATATAGTAGCTCTGCATTCGATTAACATTAATGTTTTGTTGTGAAATTTAAATAATTTTTTCTTTCCAGTTTCGCTATTGGAGAGCACTTTCACCATTGAAACTTCATTGCGAAGAAGATTTGGAAATTATCAGCATTACATCTGTTAACAAGGTATGCCATATCAACTTCTATATCCTAAAACCCTATATCTGTTTTATACACGCGGTTTCCTGGATTGTATGACGCTGCTAAAAATTTGTTCAAAACAAACGATAACCCATTCAAAACACTAAATATACTATTCACTGATAAGAATTTATAAATATTCCTTTAAGCAAGCCCCACAAATAGTATGTCATACTAGTCAAATAATCATGACGTATTTTATATATAATAAGAATATATATATGCTAGTAACAGTCACCGTACAAGGTAGAAGACATTAAATAAGTAGATAATATATAAATTGTTTTTTCAAATATAAAGGAAACACAATTAGCTTTCCACAACAAATCGAAAAAATAGCGGAAAATTGCCACAGTGTATTACAAGCTTGCCAATAATTATAGTACGAAGGAGAGATCAACGCGGGACGAGTTAAAATTTTACAGTAAACAGAGAGCATGTGTATAGAGAACTGTAGTACAAAATTCAAAATGACAAGTTTTATGCAGACGTGACGATTGATACATGTGCACTTGAAAATTTATCAGAAAAAGTTGATCAAAATATATTTGAACAACTGAAAATTGTAAACATGGAATTACATTATGATACAAATGAAATTGTGTTTGTCAGACTGCTCTTGGAAACTGAAGAAGATAACATTATTGTTCACACGACATCGATGGCATCAAAACCACCAAACACACAAAGAGAGATGGAGTTGATTCGTGCATGGATTAACAACAAAAACACAAATCCATCGTCATTGATCGAGTGGCCAGCAATTGGTGGATCTCCAATCAACAAATATACTACATTAGGACTACTTGATATGGCATTCTCGACATTGTTTCTGATGGGAAATGTGATTGGTTAGAACCTCAGATCAAACAAGTACATCTCCATGAATATACAAAGCATCTAATTCAATACAAAGATAACCGTTTTGGGAAGCATGTCAGGATCTGATATTACATTACAAATATGATTTTGAGGCATTGAGTACAAACGTCAACTGTTGTTTTCATCAAAAGAAATCTAGGCGAATTGCCAATAACTATAATGGAACTACGTGACCATATGGAGAATATTGCAAACTCGCATTTGGCTGATAGGTTGATGTGATTTGGGACAAGTCTAAGAGGTACAAGATCTTACTGGACAAAATGTCAAGCACAACTAATAGACATGCTACATCAGATTGGAACGCCGACTATATTTTTCACTTTAAGTGTCTCTGATTTGTATTGGCTAGACTTACATGCACTAATGCTAGGTATAACACCATCAAATCCACGTGAAGCTCAGCTATGGCGAAAACAAAATGTCATTGATTATCCACATATTGTTGCACAATACATGCATCTACGAAACTCCAATTTTAGAAAACATGTCCTTGAGAAAGGATTTGATGTTAGAGATTATTGGTATCAATATGAATGGCAACATAGAGGATCTGCACATGTACATGGATCGCCAAAGATGGATAACATTGATTGGTCAAATGATGTACAACGAAAAAGTGCAGAAAAATATTTTGACAACATTGTTCATGCATGGAACCCTAGAGAAGATAGACATCAACAAAATCTATAGGTATATTTGCAACTATTCATTGATCTTTGCAAAAAACTTCATTATCAACATCCTTATAAAATCATAAATTAATCAATTCAAAATTTATTTGTAGCCATTTCGAGATTTCTCCTTTCATCCATGTCTGAAAAACACAAGACAACTTGCAGAAGCTGATTTTGACAATGACTATGAAGAAATACTCAACATAGTTGAAAGACATATGATATGAAAAGAAGGAGCATGTCTACATAAGAAAAAAGGAAGAATGGTTTGCAGGGAATGTTTTTGGTAAGAAATGTAATTTGACAACAATTTTCATAATAGAATACATTGATAAATTATACAACCATCTGACAATTTTAACCAATAGATACAATGCTCTGTGGCCAATTAATTTGCATGGTTAAAAAATGTACAATGATCCACAAACGGGTGAGAAGAAGTTTGAACCCACACGAAATGATGATAGAGTAAACACACACAACAGGTACATATTACAAATTTGGAGAGAAAACATTGACTGGCAACCTGTTCTCTCTACAGATGTAGTAATTAAATACATCGCAAAGTATGCATCCAAATAAGAGAAAAGTTCTGAAACATACCAACAAATGTTACTACGGTTGGCAAATATTGAAAAACCAAATGATTCTGCAACAAAGGCTTATCGAAAGCTACTAACTGAAACAATAATTGAGAGAGATATTGGATCACAAGAAATGAGCCACATGCTATTGGAATTGCCATTGGTAGAAAGTAGCAAAAAATTTATTAATTTGAATGTCTCCATTGAAGTTTTCAAGTGTGTGGTAAAAGATGTTGAAAACAATGATGAAGAACAAACAGTCTCATTCATAGATGCATATTGAAATAGGCCATTTTCTATGGAAGCAATATCATTGATTGATGCAGCAAAATCATGGATATACAATCCGAAAAGAAAAAGTGAGAACAAATGGAACCCGCAGAAAAGAGCAGCTATTGTCAGAGTATTCCCTAGGTTCGTGTCCATTTCGACACGTGGCTCAGAGAAATGGTTCTCATTTTGTTTTTTAGAATTGTTATTATACAAACCTTTTCACAACATTGAAAGGGACATTGGGAATAATGATGATACAATATAGACAAATTGGGATAACTTCAATTACAATCAATGGCATGTGCAACAGAGAATAGAAACCAAGAATGATGACAACATTGAATTGTCTGAAACTGAAGAAAATGATACTAGGAAAGAACAAATAACAAAAAATGAGTGGGAGATAATATCCAGGCTTCACCGTGGCCAATTAATGCAAACTTCAGAGTTAGAAATGCTAAGGAGGAGAGACTTAGATAAAGAAACAAATTGGTCCAATGATTATGAAGGTGAAGAATATACTAACAAGGCTATGAATTTCATTGCCACCATCAAAACTATTGGTTCTCTCATCCATGATGATATACCACAGATTGTCAACTATAACAACCTCAGTAATCAACAGGAACGAACACTCAATATTATCATTTCACACTACCTCATAGATGGAACAAAGCCTCCTTTATTCATGATAATTCAAGGTACGGGTGGAATAGGAAAATCACATTTAATAGGCATTATAAATGAAACCCTAAAAAATGCTTCCATGCCAAATCGATCTCCTCTACTTGTGCTTGCACCAACTGGAGTTGTTGCCTTCAATATAGGAGCATCCACCATTCATTCAAGATTAAGAATACCCATAAGAGATTTTATAGATCTTCAGGGAACACGACTAACAACCTTCCAAGAGGAGATGGCACATGTCAGATATATCTTGATTGATGAAATGATTTCTATTGGGGAAAGGTTATTGGAGAACATAGATGCACGTCTACGCCAATATTTTCCTTCAAATGCTAATGAAAATTTTGCAGGTATGTCTTCTATGAAAACCAAAAAATTAGCCCTAAACCTAGTAATACAACAACCAATTTATATATTATCTACTTATTTAATGTCTTCTACCTTGTGTGGCGATTGCTACTAGCATATATATATATATATTCTTATTATATATAAAATATGTTGACTCATATCCTTCTCGAGGCACCTAAACCCTATTAAATTTCAGAATGACAAGTTTTAGGTGCCTCGCGAAGGATATGAGTTAGTGTATTTTATATATAATAAGAATATATATATATATATATATGCTAGTTATATATTTTTATTAAAATAAATAAAAACTCTAATTTTAAAAAAAAAATTAGCATATAATTTATTATTAATAAAATATTTTTTATTAATAAAGCAGTGAGAACAAGGGCACTAACCCTTTACATAGAAAAACTATTAAAAATCATAGTGCATAAAGAACACTATAACAACAATTAACAACAACTATCAACAAAAAGGAACCAAGTCTTTAGAAATCAGAAACAACAACAAAAATCAAAAGAAAAACTACAGGGGTGCCTTGCGCACCCCAATGGCATCCATAGCACTGTTCCATTCATTGGACAAGAACTTGTAGAGGTCCCTAGCCTCCTGCTTGTCCTCCTCAGTGTCCACAGAACGTTCCCTCAGCAGAGAGAGGGTGAACACGGAGCTATGTAGAACCTGCACATGGAATTTGTTAAGGGCAACCATTTGGGCTTCCCAAGCCTCCATCTTGTTCTTGAGCTGGTTGACATCCTCCTTGATAGTCTGCAGATCAAGCACAGGGCCGAGGTTTTCAATTGTCTACATGATGTCCAACACATCCATGCTCAACTTTTCCATTTGTTGGAGAGTAGGGACCTCCTTGTTAGTTAGATGAGAGGGGGGGGGGATGAATCAGATAAACTCACAATTCAAACTATTCATCATATTCAACCTCGGTAGAACTTACTTGATATGCAACTAAGACTGTAAATCATTCAAACTCATAAACTAATAAACTTGAAACAACAAAACACATTTAACGTGGAAACCCAAATAGGGAAAAACCACTGTGGGATTTCAGACCCACAAAGAAAATATACTCTTCTAGAGTATGCTCGGTTAAAAGCCAATCATGTTAAAGATTACATAAACACATTGCTAGATGTGACCCGGTCAAGGGATTTCCCTCAGATTTATCAAAATCTTGCACTTTGTTAGAAGTGACCTTGTCAAAGGATTTCAAACACTCATTCAGAATATTACCTTGCTAGAGGATTTACAAATAAGACTATTAGGTCCACTCAGTTAAGAGATTTCATGTCACTTACAAAAATAAATAATAGTAATAAAATATATCTACAACTTCACATCTGAAATGTTAAAGTAGACTCTATGTGCTCAAAATAATCTTGTCAAAAGACTTATCTTCCTCCTTGCTGGGCTTCTCAATCTGTTCTTCAATCAGATCTTCAATCTTCTATACGCAGTAATCACCTTTGCAGTATCACTACTCTTCTATTTGCCCGCATACTTTGTTCATCAACTTTTCTTTATTTATAAGCAATTCCTAACCACTTAATCTCCTTAATCACATTCCCCATGATTAATCTTAGCCATTAGATCTTCAAACTTGACTAGGTTCATTGAATCCTTCGAACTGAATAATGTTTTATCTTGCCTTGAAACTTGTATTCCTTCCTTGGTACTTGTGCTCGGTTATGATCGTTCAATCTGTGTTGTAGATCCAACTCTTGAATTTTCATTACCGTTGATCCTTGACAAACTTCTTGCACGACATTCCAATCTTCTATAAATTTCCAACTCATTGGCATCCTTCATTTAATGTATTTATTCATCCAATGCATTTTGTTACTACTCGATTGATACTCGGTAAATACTGAACTTTACTCGGTAACTTCTTTCTTCTTTAACCGACACTGATAATCTTGGTGTTTATCGACTAGCTCCTTGCTTGGTAAAATAGAATAGTATCAAACCTTTACTATTCTGTTGCATGAAATCTTTTCTCCTTCTTATTCAGTCTTCGAATACACATGTATAGGATATCAAAACAATCAAAATATCATAATCTCATCACTATCTAACTCGGTAATAGTTGCCCATTGAATAACTTATTATTCCCCTTCATTTTCACATTCTTTCTGTGTCACTTACCGACATATTTATACTCTTCTAGTGTATTTTTTTCTGGATTCGATTGTGTGTATATTTTTCCATCTAGAAATGCAAAATGGATTGTGGAAATATCATAGCTTTAATATTTATACTCATCAAAACATACTCTTTAAGATATGGCAACATCATACTGAACCAGAAAATCAATTGCTTGACATCAATGACAAAATAATATTATTAAGACAGTAATCATCCTTTATCAATTATATTATCAATCTCCAACAATCTTCTCAATATCATCATACCAACAAACTTATTGTAATACCAACAATCTCCCCCTTTGACATTGATGGCAATACCAACTTGATTTATTCCAATTGATTCGGACTGCTATTATTCTTCTCATTTTATCCTTGAGCTGTAAACTTCTCCTATAATCTTCTCCCCCTATCATTAGTCTTCTCCCCCTTTGACAACAATGCCAAAAGTAAAACTGATTCATGATTACTTTCCCTATGAAGTAATTTCCTTGCTGTTAAAACATATATAAATGTATCATCTTAGTCTCGGTCAGAGCATCTTGTCTTCATTCATTGTTTCTTGCACAACTTTAGACAACCTTCTAAAGTGTGTAAATTAGCATCAACTCACAAATAGTATTCTGTAGAGTCATAGAATTGATACTTTCACCGAACTTTGTCAGTGAGTACTAGATAGGGGTAGGACCCCTGACTTACTTCTAAGATACTCAAAAGTATCCCTTGGCAGTGGCTTTGTGAAGATGTCTGCTATTTGTTCCTTTGTGCTAACATATTCTAGCACAACTTTCTTTTCTTGAACTTCTTCTCTTAGATAATGATACTTTATAGAGATATGTTTTGTCTTAGAGTGCATTACTGGATTCTTTGAAATGTTAATAGCACTTCTATTATCCCAAAATATAGTTACTGGCTCGATAACTGTCTCATTCATACCTTCCAACAATTGTTTGATCCATGCTATATTGGTACAATTCAATGCTGCAGCGACATATTCAGCTTCAACTGTTGACTGTGAAATGCATCCTTGTTTCTTGCTAAGCGAACTCACTAGTCTTTCTCCCAAAAAGAAAGCTCCACCGCCTGTGCTTTTCCTGTCATCAATATTTCTTGCCCAATCAGCATCAGTATAGACTTTTAAGTCAAAACCATTCCTTTTTTTATATAGTAAACCATAATCTTCAGTGCCTCTCAAGTATCTAAAAATTCTCTTGATTGCTGTCATATGGGTTTCTTTGGGATTTGCAGAAAATCTTGTAGCTATACCTACTGCATGTGCTATATCAGGCCTATTGTGAACTACATATTGCAACTTTCCAATCATAGATCGATAAAGTGTCTAATCAACAGATGCAGATTCATCATTCTTTGATAGTTTACAATTAGTAGTCATAGGAGTACTTACAGGTTTAGAATCCTCCACTCCAAATTTCTTCAAGATTTCCTTTATATACTTCGATTGAGTAATGAAAATCCCATTTTTCATTTGCAGTATTTGTAAACCTATAAAATACTTTATTTCATCGATTAATGACATCTCAAATTATTTGCACATTTCATTTCCAAAGTTCTTGCATAAAGAATCATTTCCACAAAAAATAATATCATCAACAAATATGGTTGAAATCAGTATTCCATTATCCTCATCATTCTTCATATACATGTTGTTGTTTTCACTAGTCCTCATAAATCCAATCTTGATTAAATAAGAGTGCAACCTTTCATACCATGCTCTAGGTGCTTTCTTTAGGCCATATAAAGCTTTGTTCAACTTACATACCTGATCTTTATTCTTCTCTTCAATAAATCCTTCAGGCTGTTCAATATAGACTTCTTCTTCTAGTATACCATTCAAAAATGCAGATTTAACATCCATTTGATATACCTTGAAATTTTTGTAAGCAGCATATGCCAACAATGTTCTCACTCCCTCAAGTCTTGCCACAGGTGCAAAAGTCTCACCATAGTCTATTCCTTCTTCTTGAGCATAACCTTTGCAAACTAGCCTTGCTTTATTTCGAATGACCTCACCTTTTTCATTTAGCTTATTTCTAAAAATCCACTTTGTATCGATTACATTTTTCTCTTTTGGTCTTGGGACCAGTGTCCATGTTTCATTTTTCTTGATTTGTTCAATCTCTTATGTCATAGCATTCACCCAATTTTCATTGCTTAATGCCTCTTTTACTATCCTTGGTTCAAACTTGAATATCAGACATGTGTTCTATCTCAGTTTGTTCCTTGTCATCACTGGAGCATCCTTATCTCTTATAATCTGACTTTATGCATGATTTCTTTTGACATATTTTGCTAATATAGGCTCGGTAGGCTCTGTATGATCTTCTTCATCACTCGGTAACTGAGTATTTTCTTCATCGGATTTCTTAGTAAAACTTCTCGGTTGTACATATACAAAATCTTCATAATCTTCTGGTTCTTTGGAGTTTCCTTCATCATTCTTGTAGACGTATAAAAATGACCATATTCCTAAATGAATATTTTATGTTCATTTCTCTATTTAATTAAATCCAATTTAATTAAATCATCCACATTCTTCTATTTTATTAAGTAAATTACTCAATTTATTTAAATAAAATTCACTATGTCCATTTTATTCAATTAAATCCCCCTAGCCACTTTTAATTAAATTCAAATTTAATTAAATAATTACCCTAAATTGAATAAATCAAATTTATTTAATTACAACCAAATTGAATGAATTAAATTATTCAATTAAATCCTATTATCCCCCCATCCACTTGCAAAATCCCAAACCCCTTCCTAATCCCTTCTAGAATCTTCAAAACGCTTCTAATTAACCTAACCCTCCTCTAAACTTTGTCACATCCCTAAGCAAAGGGAAGTCACTTCTCAAATGGCCCAAAGTTTTTGATAACCATTAAAGGTTTTCAACCTTCAACCACCAAAACCCTTAAAGTCTTTGAAAACCATTGAAGGCTTCCAACCTTCAACCACTTAATCTCCAAAGTTTCCAATAACCATTAATGGTTAATTCAAACCCTCCCACATGGTTAAAACATTTGTTTTGACTCAACCTCTACCCAACCCAAAGGTCTCATCAGGCCATTAATGCTTTGACCATGGTTATCTCTTAATCATTTGCACAAAGGTTTATCCTTGGATTAACTCTTAATCCAATGGGTAAACCTAATCTAGACTTGACCCTTAGCCTCTAGATAACCATGAGGTCTTCTCAGGCCTTTAATGCCTCCAACCTCTTCTCTCAACCCAATCTTGTGTTGACATTTGTCACCATGTCATTGGTGCCAATTGTGCACATGGATCCCCAACTTTCAAACTTGGCCCTTGATTAAACCATTCAATCTTGACCATCCATTGCCCTGTTTGTGCTATAAATAGAGCTCTCATTCCTCCATTTTTAACAATCATCTTTCAAATTTGTAGCATCACACTTATGCTCAAATATATTCAAGCTTTCATATCATCTTTATGCTCATCATTTAGCCTCTTTTAGATCAGAAATTAGACTAAATATGCATGTTTAGAATAAGTTCTTTATCATTTTAGCTCAATCATAGATTAAATATATCATGCTAGGATAGTATTCATACTAATCTTGTCATCTTATCATTTAGTTTATTGCATTTTAGCATCATACATAGCTTCACATCTATTTCATACTAAATTTAGCAAAAGCATCTCTTGTTCTCATATTTGCCATCCCTAAACTATGTTGCTCAGTGATCTGAGAGCAAAACGTTGGTTTGAGGGACATTGTGAGATAGAGAACCATGGGACCCTCCTTGGGAAGCTGAGTAACACTACGTTACTCCATAGCTTGCATCAAGAAGTCCTGTGTGTGTGTGGACTAGTTATTTTTATATATTTTCACATATTTAGTTTTATCAGCCCACTTTTCCACCATACATTTCTGGTGCCCACCGTGGGGCACGACCACAAATAACACATCGGTTTTTGAAATTGATCATTTTTGCAGGTCCGCGGGAAATGAGAATCAGTGCATCAAAAAGATATATTAGCGCATCCGCCTAATAGTTTAGCGCTTCTAGCCTACTGTTTAGCGCGTGGGCTCTCTGTCTTAGCGCGTGAACACTTTTTCTTAGCGCATGATGCTATTTAACAAATTTTCCTGTAGGTGTCGACGCGGGCAAAACACATAGTAGCGCATATACTTAACAGATTAGCGCATCCGATCCACATTTTAGCCCCTGTAACACATCTTCCAGCGCGTAGAAACCAAACATTAGCACATCAGATTTAAACTTTTCCTACATAACTAACCGCGGGAAAAAGAAAAACACAGAGTAGCGCTTACAACACGCAGAGAAGCGCATCCAAGTAATAGAATAGTGTAGAGAAAAACAAATATACCGCATCTGGATCATATTGTAGCGCGTACAGTTTGTTCTGTAGCGCATCAAAAAAAAATAAAAATTTTGTAACCGAATTAAAATTCTAGACTTGTAGAAGTCCCCCGAATCAACTGACAATTTTATCTTTTTGTTTGTTTGCAGGGTTATAACAGTTTCTTACAGGTAAAGTGAGGAAATTTACTTTTACAGCAAAACGATTTCTTTTGTTGACCTCCAAAAAAAAAAAAAAACGAAAATTTTGCTTTGTTGACCATTTTCACTTTTCTAGATCAGAAAATCTGTCTTTTAAAGATTAAAAAGAACATCATGTTTTTGTGGAGCAACATCTTTGCATAGATTTTAGCAAATCACTGATTTGAAAGGATAAAATAAAGACCTCATTGTTTGCTTTGTCTCGAAAGTGGAAGGTATATGCTCTCCCCTTAACTGGGTGATCAAAAAGCCAAACCACTCTTACGCTTTCAGTACTTCACGCATTTAAATCCTTTAGCAGGTCTGCCTTCCCGAGGAGTTGCAATCAACTCTTAAAGCCGTTTATGGCCGGTGTGAAGGGACGACCTAAGTGGGGAATGACTTTGACGCCAAGAATTCCAACCCACTATAATCAAATGTGGAAAGTGACGAAAGTCCTTTTCAACGGTTACGCGCAGTGATTAGCCTTCCCCCAGTATCCTCGAGATATGTAAAGCCTTTGTTCTAAAGGTTGGGAAGTCTCCTGAGGGAGTTTATCACTGACGACCGAACAGGAAGCCTGATTACGAACAATAGAATTAGAAACTTTGAGCCGAGTCAGTATCCAAACATTTGTAACATCATAGTGCAAGGGTGGGGAAGAATCCGCCCCCAAGATTACTCACCATATATCTCCCAAGATAACTACTCAATTGTGAAGCAATTCACTTTGGGTTAATTTCTGGCAAAAGGCGAAAAAATGGGCACCCTCTAGGGGGTGACACGACTGTTTGAGCTGACGGAGTATCGAGACTAGTGGGCTATGATGTTACTTATGACCCTTGAATAAAGAGTCTTTCTGAAGTGTCTTATTTGTATCCAAACCTGTTAAAACATTGGGGATTTGAACACATCCTCGCCAGAACATACACTTTCTGTTAGATTAGGTAAAATGATTGTACTTTGTGTGCCGTGCTTACATTTGTTATTTCAGAAAATCATCCATCACACTTGAAACTTTTCTCAAAATTCAAAATTCTCACAAAAATCACCAAAAAGAAAAAATCAGGGCAGTCTAGCGCATAATAGCAACATCTTAGCGCGTAGAACACTTCTATTAGCGCATCAAAACCACCAATTAGCGCATGCAGATAAAACAGTAGCGTTTCACCCTCAGGCAAAAATAGTAAACCATACTTTAGCGCATCCGAAAAATAGTCTAGCACGTCGAAATAACATCCTAGCGCGTAGGCACCCACAACTAGCGCATAAAAGAAAAAAGTTAGCGCGTAGGAAGCACAGTGTAGCGCGTAGTTTTTCCAAACGAACTTAACAGCAATTTTCAATGGTCTAAATTTTAGCGCGTGAAAGAAACAGCCTAGCGCGTAGAATCAATGTTTTAGCGCATAAACCAAAACAGTTAGCGCATGTCAAGCTCAGTCTAGCGCGTGGATTTTTAACCTGTCAAAGCAAAAATTTTCCAAACTCCAAATTTTAGCGCGTGTCTAGGGGCAGATTAGCGCGTGTGCGAAATATTTTAGCACATCAAGAATATTCAGTAGCGCATCCAACCTCTGTTTTAGCGTGTGAGCCAAGACCGAAAAACAGAGAGTTAAAAACTGAAATTTTTTGAAAATTTCAAAAATATTTTAAAAAGAGTTTTTCATCAAAAAATCATCTTTTATCAAACTAGAGTGACAAAAACAAACGGTTAAAAAAAAAAAAAACTTTTCTCAAGGTTAAATTTGTGTCAAACAAAGTTGTCAGAATCTGAAACGAATCGCACAATAGAGGACGTCTCTCCTATCATAATCCGAAACATTTTCATCATTAGTATCAATCAAATCCTTTAAACATCTTACGGATTTTATCTCACAAACACTTGTCTAAAAATTTTCAAATTGTCAAATCCAGTTTCCAGATCGGGAAACTTCTTATCCATATCATTTGACACACTTTATCATGAAGGGGCATCTAAACCTTCATTCTGATAAAGAAAGATTTGAAATTTTCAAAACAAGAATCAACTAAATCCAAACAAATCAAAGGAAATCATTGATCACTCATGCATGACTAATCCCCTTATTCTGAGAAGAAAGAACCTCTATCGTAACATCACGTTGAAGAAACAACAACCTAGCTTCTCCAAATTCATTAAAAGAAATAAATTTTTATACATCAATCGTCAACTCTTCAAATCCCATCGGGTATTTCTTCATCACGTCAAATGTTATATCCAAAACAAATCCAGTGAATTTGACAAAGAACCCCTGAAAACAAGACCATACTGTCAAAAGTCTGCTTTTAATCAAAAGATAAACCACGGAGGAAAGATCAATCCAACATTCCTACCCGACGAGTGCATCACATATCACACATCTCGACTAGAACCACCAACGCCTGAGCAAAACATCAACGAGGACTTTGTTCCTTTCATCACTGAAAGTTTCTATTGAAATGCCTATCACTCGCTCTCAAAGAAACAAACAAAGCGAGACACCCGCAGAATCAAGTATGAATCGCAGATTATCAAATCCTTTTGAAGTTCCATCCTCAAAAGAGCCTGAAATTACTGACGCAATTCTTCAGGAATGTCAAGAAAATCCTTCATTCCAAAAACTCATCGAAAAACTCATGGAAAATGACAAAGAAAAATATCTACTCATGCTTACAAGTAAAGGCGTCAAACTTCCTGAAGATTTCGACGCAAACGTATTTCAAACCGGGTCTCAACAATATACATATCAAGAACGGCAAAGAGAAGAAGAAACTCGCATACCTGAACAACATATTCCAGAGCAACATATACCAGAAATGCGAGTACCTGCATTTGAAACCCCAGAACAACACATACCATTTACTACACCTTTTCAGTTAAGAACAAATGCAAGGGAAGAACTCTTCCCTCGACAAGACAATGCACCCTTGATTGCTCTTACTCAACAAATGCAAATGTTGCAAAGACAAATCCAAGATATGCAACAAGGGACAACAGTGCGGTATTCTATAAACAAAATTTGTCCTTATCCATTTGACAGAAGATTAAACATGGTACCTTTTCCTCCAAACTCAAATGTTCCCAAATTTGATAAGTATGATGGGAAAAGTGATCCTCGGGATCATGTTCGAGAATTTTGTACCATGAGTCTTGAATTTGCTCATGATGACACTTATCTGATGAGGTTGTTCCCAAGAAGCCTGGGAGGACAAACAATGGAATGGTTATCCAAGATTACACCACCTGTTAGATCATTTGACGAATTGGTTAACAAATTCATCACCCATTATTCTTACAACATCCAACATGCCATAACTATGCTAGATGTTTGCAACACCAAACAAAAGAACAATGAAACATTCATGTTATTCCTTCAATGTTGGCGACGCATGGTATCAAGATATCCTCGAGATATTCCTGAAAAAGAGAAAATGGAAATCTTCATTGATAACTTAAATAGCGAAATGAGTTACAGACTCAAACTTCAATGCATACCATCTTTTGCCAAATTGATTGAAAATGGCATTCAAGTAGAGGAAGCTTGTGTCAAAAAGGGAACACTCAAGTTCTACAAGGAAGGAACAAACTCATCAAACTACAATAACCAAAACAATACCAATCTTGACAAATCTCGATTTTGGACGCGAAACAAAAACGAAGGCAACAATGAATCATATGATCCCAAATCTAAACAACCAGTACTTGCCTTATCAGGAAATACTCAAAATACGAAAAATCCTAAAAATGCTACTCCCAGTGCTAACACATATGCACCAAACAATGCTCAAGGACAACTCAATACCAACAACGCCAACGATAATCAAAACAAAAACCTGAATCCAGGACCTAACAACAATTCACGCAACAACACCAACAATTTCCAAAAGCGTATCTTCACACCATTGGGCCAATCATTAGAGTCCGCATTAAGAGAACTGTTGGCAAACAAGATTCTTTCTTTGCCTCCAATCAATAATTATGAACCCCCAATCAAACCACCTTGGTGGAATGATTCACACTATTGTGATTTTCATCGCAACAAGGGTCATAGAACAAACGAGTGCATGAGATTGAAACACATAATCTAGGACATGATTGATTGAGGTGACCTAACGGTGGATGGTCTCACAACAAATAATGATCACGAAGCCTTCAAAAATCCTCTCCCAAATTATAACAAAGATGGAGCATCAACTTCAAATGATACACGCGGAGCTCGTATTAATCACATCTACAACAACACAATCAACCACATATCAGCCGAAGACCATCAAGTCAATGTTATAACCATTCGAGATAGACGTGATCATGAATCTGTCAATGTAACAACCCGGACTCAGAAATATGTCTTGAAGGGGCACACTGCACCTCCAACTACCACACCAAAGATCCAATACGACTTAGTTAACCAACTACGCAAGACTCCAGCTCAGATATCTATCCTAGAATTGTTGAAACTATCTCCAAAACACAAAGACATATTAGAGCAAGCGCTATTAGAAACAAATGTACCTCAAAATCTGGATACAGACAGATTTCAAGCCATGGTTGCCCATATGACAGAATCTCATAACCTCACCTTCTCAGAACATGATAATACTTCATTGAGTCACCCGCATAATACTCCTCTACATATTGAAGTCATTGTTTGCAAACACCGCATCAAAAGAGTCTTAATAGATGGAGGAGCCGGACTTAATATATGTACTTTAAAGCTTATCCGTGCACTAGGCTTCTCAGAAGAATCTATTGATCCTTGTAAAAAGATTACCATAAAAGCATATGATGATGAAGAAAGGTCCTCTAAAGGAACAGTGATATTACCTATTCAAGTAGGACCAGTGCAAAAAGATACTATCTGTCAGGTTTTAGATATTGATCTCACCTACAATATCTTATTAGGCCGACCCTGGATACATGAAATGCAAGCAGTACCTTCTACATATCACCAGTGTGTCAAGTTTCCTTATGATGGACAGGAAATCTCCATATCAGCTGATCACAATCCATTTCAACATTGCAACGCAATGGGGGTAGCCCAAGACAGTTTGGTTCCTTATAACAGAGAAAAGCAGCGGTCTTCAAAATCCGATCCACCACCAGCAAAATCCAACTCAATATGGGGAGACTTCAAACAGAAAATGCAAATCCAAGACCAAGGCATGGGCGAATATTCTATGGAACCTTTATGTTTGACCAGATTGCCAACATCACCTAGATCGCATGGTTTACCTACTATATCAACACATCTGGCAACTCAGCCCATAACTAAATTTGATGGTACCTTCATCCAATTGGGGACTCTAGCGCATGAATCAGAAGATAAGGACGTTCTTAACTAGCTATACAAAGATGAAGAAGAAGCTAATAGAGCAGCCGCTCTAGACATTGTTCTACCGACGCACCTGTATGGAAAAGGCTACTTGATCATGAAACAAATGGGATATGGCGGTAAAGGACCTATTGGGAAACGCCAAGAAGGAGTCACTGAACCTATAGATCTTCCTTCACAACCTAGTAGAAATAAAGCAGGATTAGGTTCTAAATTCACTTTCTTATTGAAACGGCCGCCACACACAAATGCAAAACCTCAATGGAAGGAAAAGAAGAAGTACAAGGAAGAATCCTGGCAGGAAACACTCTTTGAATCAGCCGAAACAATCCGTAAGGCATGAGAACGTCAAGATCAGAAGTTGCATCAGGGAAAGCTTTTAAATCATAAGAAGGCCATATCTGCAGTAGTGGCTCATATTAACATACCCATGGCTCAAAAACAAATCATGTCATCACAAGAAACTGTCATTCCTCCCCGAGGAAGCATGACCTATGAACAAATCCAGACCGTGGAAGATGGATCAGATACAGAATCAACACAGAATATCAAAAAAGTATCCATCATCAAAGATTTGTTTTCACCATACAACATACCTGTTTACAGCACATATAGAATTTGGGATGATGCCTATGAGACAGATTCAAATGAATATGATGGGGTACCTGCTTTGATACTACTACAAATATCCCAGATGATATTGATTTCATATCCATTTCTGAAGAAGAACATAATACAGAGGATAGACCTCTTGAATTTGGACCACAACATATCTATGACGTTCAGGAAAGCGAACAGAAATATTACGAACAAGTCTATGTAGAAGATGATACCATCGAAGACCTCGATGAAACCCTAGACTTCTTTAAAAATAAGACCCATCACGATGATAACTCTATCCTAACACTTACAGTAGCTGAACTTGACCCGCCCAACGATTCCTTACCACTTGTCTTCCCTGATCTCATCGACTGGAATGAACCTAAGACTCATGATATCCCAATTTTTCCAAATGATGAATCTATTATCCATTACCTATGTACCGTAAATCCCGAAACAAGCTCTACCAGTGAACCAAATAACGATGTCTGTTCTTCAGGGAGTGCCAAGTCTCTCAGTCGCAAAAATGAATCAAATAATGAATCTAATGCTGAAAACCATTTAATGGCAGCTATAGATCCCAAAAAAGTAAAAATAAAGGACGCATCTGAGGGTGAAAACCTTTTTAAGGCACCTAATGATGGGAGACTTGACACTCTTCCTGAACATTTTCATGAGCGATCACCCATATTGATTGAGCCCACTCAATCAATCAACATTGGTACCACAGAAGCAGCCAGACACATTCACCTTGCAGAATCTCTGACAGAGGAGGAAAGATCGGCATTCATCATCTTCTTTAAAGGACAGCAAATTAACTTTGCCTAGTCATATGCTGATATGCCTGGAGTAGATCCACACCTAATCATGCATCACTTGTCCATCTCTACAGGAGTCAAGCCAGTCAAGCAAAAGATACGAAAGATGAATCCACAAGTAGCACTCATGGTCAAAACGGAATTAAAGAAATTATTAGTTGTCGGATTCATTCGACCTATTGACTATGCAGAATGGATTTCCAACATTGTTCCAGTGTCAAAACCAGATGGTAGTATCAGAATATGCACTGACTTCAAAGATGTCAATAAAGCTTGTCCAAAGGATGACTTTCCTCTGCCAAGTATTGATATAATTGTAGATCTCACAGCAGGCCATGCAATGCTCTCCTTAATGGACGGTTTCTCAGGCTATAATCAAATCAAAATAGCTCCTGAAGATCAAGACAAAACAACATTCACCTGTCCTTGGGGAACATACTGTTGGAATGTTATGTCTTTTGGCTTAAAGAATGCCGGCGCAACTTATCAAAGAGCAATGACAACCATATTCCATGATATGATGCACACATTTATGGAAGACTATGTGGATGATTTACTAGCAAAATCTTTCGCCAGAGCTGAACATCTCGGCATCCTAACAAAGATCTTTGATCGGTTGCAGAAAGTCCAAGTCCGACTCAACCCTAAGAAGTGTGTCTTCGGGGTTACATCAGGCAAGTTACTAGGCTACATAGTCTCAGCTAAAGGTATTGAAGTTGATCCAGCAAAGGTACAAGCCATCATGGATATGCCACCACCAAAGAATATCAGTCAACTTCGATCTCTACAAGGACGACTTCAATCAATCAGGCGATTCATCGCTCAACTCGCAGATAAAAGTCTGCCATTTAACCACTTGCTACACAAAAATGTACCATTCAGATGGGAGACTAAGTGTGCAGAGTCTTTTTACCAAATTAAATAGTACCTGATGAATCCACCAGTTTTAGTACCACCAATTGTAGGAAAGCCTCTTATATTGTATATCTCAACAACAGATGTTTCACTGGGGGCACTATTGGCACAAGAAGATCAACAAGGAAAGGAACGCGTCATATATTACATTAGTAGAACATTGAATGGCTATGAACTCAATTATACATTCATTGAAAAGGCTTGCCTAACAGTTGTTTTTGCATCTCAAAAGTTTCGACATTATATGCTAGCACACACTATCAAGTTAGTAGCCAAAATTGATGCTCTCAAGTATCTACTCAGCAAGGCAGCTCTCACGGGCCGATTGGCTAAATGGGTCATGATTCTCAGTGAATTTGACATCCACTACACAGAAAGACGAGCCATCAAAGGACAAGCAATTGCAGATCAACTGGATGAAGCACCACTACCAGGAAAACAAACCATGGACATTGAATTTCCAGACAAGGACGTTTTTTCTCTTTCCTCCAAACAATGGACCCTATACTTTGATGGATCCTATACACAACATGGTTCAGGGGCCGGCATACTATTCATCACCCCTGAAGGACACACTATGCTGAGATCATACAGGCTTATGTTTCCATGTACAAATAATGTGGCTGAATATGAAGCATTGGTCATAGGCATCAAAATGGTTGTCGAATGGAAAATCACAGAATTAAAAGTCTACGGAGACTCACAACTGGTCATCAATCAAATCAACAACAACTATCAGACAAAGGACGACAAGCTACTACCCTACAAACGGATGGTGGATGATTTCAAACAGTATTTTGTGCACATCACCTTTGAACAAATACCAAGGTTGAACAACAAAGCAGCCGATGCAATGGCTACGATCGCTTCATTACTACAAATTCCAGAACAACAGAATCATTATGAGTTCCTGGTAGAGCAACTGTTCTCCCCCGCCTATGACCACTCTGAATCCCAGGTTATATATGCCTTGACAGGTTCAGATTCTCCGTTATATGGACCAATATACGACTACCTCAAGCATAATATCTTACCCATCGACCAATCCCGTAACCAAAAATGTAACTTTATCTGCCAAGCTGCTTGTTACACCCTTACCGCTGATACCTTATATCGTCGAGGTCTAGATGGTACTCTTCTTCGTTGTCTTGATCGTAATGATTCCGATTCAGCTTTACACGAGCTTCATGAAGGTATTTGTGGTACACATTCAAGTGGCACTACTCTTGCTAAAAAGCTTCTACGAATGGGATACTACTGGCCTACAATGGAGAAAGACTCATATCATTTCGCCAAGAAATGTCCTAAATGCCAGATCCATGGCAATTTGATACATGCACCAGCACAGGAACTGCAGCCATTTACAACATCCTGGCCCTTTTGTCAGTAGGGACTAGACCTGGTTGGCAAAATACATCCTTCATCTTCAAATGGACACAAGTTCATTATAACTGCCACAGAATACTTTACCAAATGGATAGAAGCAGTTCCCATGACCATAGTGACCGGGAAAAAAATTGCCTCTTTTATCCTAAATTATCTCATCTGTAGATATGGTATTCCAAGTTCAATCGTCACAGATAATGGACGACCTTTCAAAAACCAAGATGTGCAGGAACTATGTGAAAAATTCAAAATCCAACATCGGTTTTCTACACCATACTATCTGCAGGGAAATGGTCAAGCAGAAGAATCTAACAAGACAATCCTAAAAATCCTCAAGAAAACAGTGAATGATGCAGGCAAAGATTGGCACGTACACCTCAATCCAGCACTTTGGGCATACAAGACCAGCATTCCTTTATGTAAATTCATCAATTTTCACATTTGCACTTTCCACTATTTTGTTAGATGATTTGATCAGACATTTAAATGCTTTACTCCTAGAGGAATAACCAAGAAATGTTCCTTCCTCACTTTTTTGATCAAATTTTCCATTTTTGTCATCTTTGTGAACATAACATCTACTTCCAAATATTTTAAAATAACTTACATTTGGTTTCTTGTCATACCAGATTTCATACGGTGTCTTCATAGTTCCTTTCTTCAATTGTACTCGGTTCAAGGTGTAAACTGCAGTGCTTATTGCTTCTCTCCAAAATATTTGAGGTACTCTCTTCTCTATCATCAAAGTTCTGGCACAATCTACAATTGATCTATTTCTTCTTTCAGCTATCCCATTTTGTTGTGGTGTTCTCGGTGCAGATACTTGTCTCTTTATACAATGATCATTGCAAAATAAGTTAAATTCATTTGAAATGAACTTTCCTCCTCTATCAGATCTTAGACATTTCAACTGTCTTCTTGTTTCATTTTCAACTCTTGCCTTATACCATTCAAACATTTGAAAGACTTTTGATTTCTCTTTTAAAAACATAACTAACATCATCCTTGAGTAATCATTTACAAATAATATGAAGTATTTATCACCATAATAACTTTGAACTTTCATAGGACCACAAAGATCAGTGTGTACAAGATCTAAAATCCCTTTAGAAGTGTAAGACTTACTTGTAAAGCTTGATTTTGTCATCTTACCCATCTGGCATCCTCAACATATTGCATTCTTAGGTTTTTCCAAGCTCGGTAGACCTCTTACTCGGTGCTTCTTACTTATTTTGATCAGGTTATCAAAATTTACCTGACAAAACCTTTTATGCCATAACTAGGTATCTTCTATTTTTGTATATAGACAATTGTTCCGAGTTGATTCAAGATGAAATGTATTACCTCTTGTTTGAGTCCTGGTAGTAGCCAACTTTCCATGTTTGTCATGAACTTTGACAATTCCTTTCTGAAATTCTATTCAGTATCCTGTATTGTTTCGTTGTGCTACACTCAACAAATTGTATTTCAGACCTTCAACCCAATATACATCATCACATTTAGCATTGTCAAGAAGTGTGATAGATCCTTTACCTTTCACAGGACATGGTGCATCATTACCAAATCTTACATAACCTCCATCATAATCTTCTAATTTAGCAAACTTGAGTTTATCACCTGTCATGTGATGTGAGCATCCACTATCTATGATCCAAGAATCATTATTATTTATGTGTGATATTAAGGCTTTTTCTTCATACCTTTCTTCATCTAATCCATCTTTGACAACCACATATACAACTTCCTCTATCTCAGTCCCATCAGATTTTTCATCATTGGATTCCTCATCAGCTACTAGGCATGTCTTTCTATCTCTCCTTCTGAAGTCTCGGTGCCCTTTGTATTGGTTGTCTTTCTGTCGGTCATCTCAGTATTCTCTCTTTTCACTAGATTCTTTGTTAGGACAGTTTGAAGCCATATGTCCAATTTTATCACAGTTAAGACATTTCAAAGGTAACTTTCCTTTATACTTACCTTTGCCTCTCGGTAGCCTTCTAGCCAATAATGCTTCAAACTCTTCTTGCTTTCTGATTTCCTCATATAGTTTGTTTACTTCTTCCATGTTTTTGTGAAATCTCTCACTTGCTCCACTATGATTTCCTTCAACATACTTATACATTCTATCATTGTAATTATTAGATTCACCAAGATGAAAAGAATTGAATGCAGATTCAACTTTGTTTACCGAAGACCCACTATTATCAAAATTACTTAACTCAAAAGCATGTAGCTTATCGATAGTAGCATCCAAAGAGACTGGCATGTTTGGTACAGACCTTAATTCATTAATTGTAGAGACTCGAATGACATAAGCAGGTAGAAGTGTTCTCAGCAACTTACTTGTTACATCCTTTTCTTCAATAGTTCCTCCTGCTACTTTGATTTGATTGACAGTTTCCTTTAACCTTGTACTGTATTGGATTATGTTCTCACCTTCATTCATTCTCATGGATTCAAGTTGTCCTCTTAGACTATTTACGTTTTCTCTTTGAACATGTTCATCACCACCATACATAGATGTAAGCTTATTCCACATAGTTTTGCCATCATTACAACCTTCTAGATCATTAAACTCTGAGTCGATCAATGCTAATGTTATTTCAATCATTGCTTGAATATGTTCTTGCTTTGCCTTTATTTCTTCCATTGTCATAGTGTAGGTGCTAGGTGCAGTGTAATCATTCTCTAGATAATTTGTTGCATATTCTCCAATTCCTGATAAGTTCAGCTTCATCCTTTTCTACCATGTGGTGAAACTTGACTTGTTCAACTTTGGTGCATCCCTTTTATACATCTTCAGATCTTGCCTCAAGTTCCTTTAAACTTTTCTTTTGGAGTTCTAGCTCTGATACCAATTGTTAGTTAGATGCGAGGGTGGGGGGGGTGAATCAAATAAACTCACAATTCAAACTATTCATTAGATTCAACCTCGATAGAGCTTACTTGATATGCAACTAAGATTGTAAATCATTCAAACTCATAAACTGATAAACTTGAAACAACAAAACACATTTAACACCAGATTTAACGTGGAAACCCAAATAGGGAAAAACCACTGTGGGATTTTAGACCCACAAAGAAAATATACTCTTCTAGAGTATGCTCGGTTAAAAGCCAATCCTGTTAAAAATTACATAAACACATTGCTAGATGTGACCCAGTCAAGGGATTTCCCTCAGATTTATCTGAATCTTGCACTTTGTTAGAAGTGACCTTGTCAAAAGATTTCAAACACTCATTCAGAATGTTACTTTTCTAGAGGATTTACAAATAAGACTGTTAGATCCACTTGGTTAAGAGATTTCCTGTCACTTACAAAAATAAATAACAGTAATAAAATATATCTGCAACTTCACATCTAAAATGTTAAAGCAGACTCTATGTGCTCAAAATAATCTTGTCAAAAGACTTATCTTCCTCCTTGTTGGGCTTCTCAATCTGTTCTTCAATCAGATCTTCAATCTTTTGTACTTGGTAATCACCTCTGCAGTATCACTTCTCTTCTATTTGTCCGCATATTTTGTTCATCAACTTTTCTTTATTTATAAGCAATTCCTAACCGCTTAATCACCTTAGTCACATTTCCCATGATTAATCTTAGCCATTAGATCTTCAAACTTGACTAGGTTCATTGAATCCTTCGAACTAAAAAATGTTTTATCTTGCCTTGAAACTTGTATTCCTTCCTTGGTACTTGTGCTCGGTTATGACCGTTCAATCTGTCCTGTAGATCCAACTCTTGAATTTTCATTGCCGTTGATCCTTAACAAACTTATTACATGACATTCCAATCTTCTATAAATCTCCAGCTCATTGGCATCCTTCATTTAATAATGTATTTATTCATCTTGAATGCATTCTGTTACTACTCGGTTGATACTCGGTAAATATTGAACTTTACTTGGTAACTTCTTTCTTCTTTAACTGACACTGATAACATTGTTGTTTACCGACTAGCTCCTTGCTCGGTAAAATAGAACAGTATCAAACCTTTACTCATTCTGTTGCATGAAATCTTTTCTCCTTATTCAGTCTTCGAATACACATGTATAAGATATCAAAACAATCAAAATATCATAATCTCATCACTGTCTAACTCGGTAATAGTTTCCCATTGAATAAATTATTACTCCCCTTCATTTTCATATTCTTTCTATGTCACTTACCGACATATTTATACTCATCAAAACATACTCTTTAAGATATGGCAACATCATACCGAATCAGAAAATCAATTGCTTGACATCAATGACAAAATAATATTATTAAGACAGTAATCATCCTTTATCAATTATATCATCAATCTCCAACAACCTTCTCAATATCATCATACCAACAAACTTATTGTAATGCCAACACTCCTAGGGGTTCTTAGCAACCATGCCATCTATAGTTTCTTTGGTCTCTTTGGGCACACCAGCAGCAAGGGAGTTATCACTATCATTAACCAGGCCCATTAGAGGTATAGAATGCATCACCTATTCAACGATTTTTTATTCCAGGTCCAAATTAGTAGATTCCAGGGCTTTCCTATTAGATATTTCCATGCCCATAAGACCCTTAGTGCCCGTGTTCATAGGGGTCATATCCATAACATCAATGGGGTCTTGGGTTTGTATTTCAGAGACACTCATGTTAGTGGCACCAACAATGGTCAAAACCATGGGGTCCCCAATCGCATTCACATCCACAACATCCCCATCAGGGGCCCCCATAGTGATATTAGGGCCCTCTTCCTCCTTGTCCCCAATGAGGTCCTCCTCAGAGTCTAGATTCTCGATCACTAGGGTCTTCTTTTTGTGACTTTTGGAATCAAGTCAGGAGGATCTCCTTTTAACCTCGAAATCAAGCCAAGGATTGTCATTTTCAGCATCCTCAGAGGAAGAATTGTCATCAAAGACAATGCATTTGCGTTTAGCGGGGGTTTTGCCTTTTCCCTTGGACAGGGAGTGGGAAGCACTGGGAGAGGTAGATAGAGTTAAACTAGGGGAGATTGCCGATAAGGAAACAATTAAGGCATAAGCAGGTAGGGACATGGTGGTTGTCGCAAAGCCCTCATGGGGATATTAGAAGAATTTAGGGAAAGCCATAGACATGGCCACAAGTTGCTGGGGAGTTGACATAGGGGGCTAAGAGAGCGAAAGATTCCAGGGGGGGCAGAGAGCCTCATGGAATTATACAACCTATAAATGAGGCCCTAGTGGAGGAGGTAGGGTGTTTTATCCCCATGCTTGGGGTCCATGGTGTCTTTAACAGAACTCTTTATAGAGTGCAGTAAATAAAATGGTAGACAAAGAAAATCATTGTTATGGAAGTGATTGAGGAGGGGCAAACGATAGTAGTAGAATACCTTATGCCTGCCTTCGAGAGTGAATTACTTCATTATCATGAGGCAGATCATGTTCCATGAGTGCTTGAGCTCCTCCCGAGGAAACCCCCTTGCAGCTTGACGAGTTCTTCATAGTTATGGAAGAACCATTTCAAACCTTCGTTGTTTGCAACATGGATGGTATGCTTCTAGCGATGGCCATCAAGGGTCAGCTTCGTAGCCTGGGCAATAGTCTCCTTAGAGAGATCAAAGGTAATGCCGCCAACCGAGACCCGCCTCCCAGACCAGGAGGAGGAAAAAGCAGCCGAGAGCTACTCATCATGGCCCTTCAGGCACTCTAGAAAATTGACAACCCCACCTTCAATACAAAAGTTCCAAACCAGGGGGTCATTTTTAAAATCATCTGGATTATCTGGTTCATATCTAACTCTGCCCCCCCCCCATGTCCTCCATCAATAGAGCTTCTTTAGTCATAAAATTTTTAGCACAAAGTAAGTTGCAGAGACCCTTCGAGAAGCAAGCCAAGAAGAGATAATGGGAAGTGTGCAAGCCTAGCGTCAATAAATGAGAAATGAAGTTGGGCACGTGGGAAAAAATGAAGTCACTTTTAGAAATGATTTCCTAGTTATGAGGCATTAAGAGCCAACAAATACCGGTGGCAACCAACATGTTTCCAATCCAATCTTACCTCATCATGACTCTGCAAGCCCAAGGGAATTGCCAACACAACAACAAGTGCGTCATCGCCAGCCTAGCCAAATGAGTCACCACCACATCAAAAGGGATCGGAGGGATATTCCCAATATTTGAATTATGAAACCACCACCTCCAGAATACCCCGAGGTAAGAGAGGAGGGTAAGGGAAGCACTTGATAGGCACTCAATCATTAGTAAATATTTTGGGTTTCTCTTCCTGGAGAAGGAAGTTAACATGGTCTAGGAGGGAATTGTGACTCCTCCAACATCTCAAACCTGAGAGATTTAGGCCAATGGCTTCCATGGCATCTGCCACACTATTGCCTTCCCTGAAGATATGCATAATTATGAACGAGTCAAGCCCAGAGATGAGCCTTAGGGTATCCCTGATGGTTCCCTCAGTTGTCCAATTAAGCTTATTCCACCCTTTGACAACATCAATGATAAGCTTGGAGTCCCCCTCAATGTCCATAAACCTAATTCCCATGGAGAAGGCAATGTGAATTCCCTAGGCTAAGGCCATCGCTTCAGCCTAATTAGAAGAATACCCATTCAGGTTACCCACATAAGTAGCAACAAGGGCCCCCAGATGGGATCTAATAACCCCTCCACCAGCAACCAGACCCCCCGGCAGCCACATCAAAATTGAGTTTCAAATTTATAGTCAGGAGGAACCAAACTGTGCTTTGTCTTAGTAGTCTCTTAGAGAAGTCAACAAGAGAAAATGAGGAGGGAAGGTTCCAACATCTAGCAATTTCTCAGTCCTAGATAGAGGGGGGCTTGGTTGCCATCTGGGTTTTAGAAACATAGATATTCTCAAGAACCAATTTAAGGAATCGAGCAAACACAGTTTACACAGAAGCCTCTTTGTCTCTAAATATCATGTCATTACTTTCCTTCTAGATACACCAGCTCACGCAGGGGGGGGGAATCTACATCCATAGTTGTTGGATAAGGGGGTTGGAAGAGGGGCCCCAAAACTCTTGAGACAGATTTAACAAATTATCATTCATAATCCAATAGATATTAAGCTTACTGTAGACCATCCCCCATAGCTCCTGAGTGAAGGCATAGTGGAGGAAGAGATGGGCAAGACTTTCTTCATCATTTTTGCAAAGGATGCATCTATGAGGGAATTGGAATCCCCGCTTGACCAAGTTGTCTTGGGTCAAAATTTTGTTTAGGAGAGTAGTCAACCAGAAGAAATTAACCTTGGGGAGGAGTTGGGGATTCCAGACTTCTTTCCAGATAGAGGAGTAAACAGGTTCTCTAAGTAAGCTAGTGTAGGGAGTTTTGACAAAGAAGTCTCTATAGGGATCCCACTTCTAGATAAATCTATCCTCCCTAAGAAATAGGGGGAGGAATATACTGACCAAAAGCTTCTGGAGCTCTCTAGCAATAGGGAGGAGGAAGGGGTTGTCAATGCAACAGTCCTCCATGGCCCTCCAAGTGCGGTTATTGAAGTAATCACTGACCCTTTCTCCAAAGAAGCCTTTGGTGGCATCCTGGAGCCATCTCAGGGAGGGGGAAGAAGCAAGGGGTCTCTCTCCTAACCAGGAATCTTCCCAAAAGAGAATTTTCCTACCATTTCCAATAAGCTACCTCAAACCATGAGATAAAGGGTCCTTGCAGCTCAAGATGTTATTCCAAATTTTGGAACCCCTAGGAAGGCCCTCCTCTTTCAAAATAGAGTAAAACTCCCCATTACCTAGGTACTTGGCCCTAATGATCCTACTCTAATCTGTATCCTTATTCAAAAAAATAAAAATACAATAAATAATTTTTTTTTAAATAAAAAAATATTTAACTTTGTCTAGGTTGGAAGCCCTAAGACAAGTAGAGGTTGCAATGACTAGATACAATAAAAGGACGAGGCACATGGGGATGGGGCAGTGCAAATTTTCTCCCCCATAGACAGTGCCCTGCATACCCATCCAATGTACCATGTAGCCGCTAACATTGACCGCATTTATTTCCTCTGCTCATTGGTTGTCACGTCCATACATACAAAAATCCTCTAGTTTTATATCTTCAAAGAAAATTATTTAGTGAAATCTTCCAGTTTTAGAACAATTTGGGGATGGAATTTGCTGTCGTTAGGGTAAAATAAGTTTTATAAAGCAAATGCTTTTTAAGGCACACAATACATTTTTTTATTGGAAAATAGTAAAAAGTATAAATACAACTTCACATTTTAGTAAGAATTCTTAAAGTTGAAACTAGTTTTTATCAACATTTCAGGTCATATCTTATAAAAATGATGTTTTTATATCATTTTTGATATTTCTAATAAATAAATATAGATTATTAAAATCTAACAATTGACACTTTAATTTTGATTAATAATTATTTTTTATGAATACTTCCTATTAAAGAACATTTTTTATCAAAAAGTATTTAATGAATACTCAAATCAAATTCTGTATTGGACAATTTAAAAAAATTGTAGATAGTAATTTAGATGAATTTGACCACTTTCTTTATTAAAAAATAATAAGATTATGAGTGTTGATACAATTCTTAATCACCAACATGTAATACAATGCAAAAGTAAATTAACTTTAAATGTGTACTAAAATAACTTCTTTATATTAGAGTTATCATTTATTAGCTAATAATTATTTATTTAATTATTAGTATATTATCCTCTACGCTTAAGGTAAACTTAGGCATTTAATAATATTGTAGGTATTTAATAATTATTCCAATTATTAAATGCACATTATCCCTTTAGGGTTGCATATTTTCCTTTTATAAGGATTGTATTATACTTTTTATATTATTCCCTCTCTGAATGATAATTTTTTTCTTTAGAGCCATTATTGTAGTTTTGTCTCCAATCTTCACTTGTGACAGGTATTTTTCTTGTAGGTTCTCTATGGATCTCAGAAGTTGTATTTTCTCAACTTCTTCATGGTATTAGAGCCAATATCAACTAGTGTTTGTTCCTGATTTTTCAGAAGATTTATTTGGAGGTCAGGGTCTCAGTTTTTTTCAGAGTTTTGTTTTGGATTTGGAGAGATTATTTTTTCTAGGAATTTTGGGCTCAAACGGACCTCATCGTTGAGCTCAAAACACCCAAAACCCCCCATTTTCATATTAAATTTGTCCAATTTGGACAACTTTGGCTCTGGGAATTTTTTTATTTTGGCCCTTCTAGGACATGCTTTTCGAGAAAATAAAAAATAAATTTCAGGCCTTTTAATGGCATGCCTAGGCCGCTGGCAGTTTATTAACTATCGTGCCCAGCTCTGTGGTCGACGATTACCACAAGAAGTTTATTAAACCGCCTCGCTGCCCAGCCCACTTTGTTGCCCAAGCGCTGCTCTACCACCCGGCCTGCTACGCACCTCTGCCACCCAACCTACTCAATACCTTTGCTGCCGCTCCACCCAGGCACAACCTTCCTACCACCAGAAGGGAGGGGTTTTGTTCTTTGAAGGTTTTTTGATAGGCAGCTAGATTTTTTGTCATAACTTGGGCAAACGGAGTCGGAGTTTTGAAAATGAATAAGCGTCGGAAATATCTTTTTGAGCTCTACTCAGATCAAGAGGTTAGATTTTCTAATTTTTCATTTTGTACTTGTTTTTTTTCCGTCAAAGTCAGAGCTCTTTTCTGCACTCTGGGAGCCATTACTTGGGCAAACGGACTCCATTTTCGGAAAACAAATAGGCGTCGGAAAGGTCTTGGATAGCCCTATTCAGATTTGGGGTTCATTTTTTACAAAAACTTTACCAGGTACACAAGATATTTTCTGATGCAATTTTTAGCTCTTGTCTTTTTTTTTTGCTCTTAGATTGTACTGGGTTTGGTTTTACATCTTGTGGGGGGTGTTATTCTCTACTTTCTGTAATTTACTTCAAAAAATCAGAACAACTCAAATATCAAAACAAAGCTACTTCTACATCCTCTTTCTAGTCTGAAAGATCATATAATTTAAAAAAATCAAGAGCAGGTCCAGGTACAGGCACGAGTACATATGGAAGATTCTTCAGTTGAGTTTATTACTTCACAGAATGATGAGACTTCTCATATCACGAGGGTTGTGGTCTTGTTTGGATGAGGATCAACCTCTGTTGCAGTGTCCCTTTGAGATTCTTCAACACAAGAATAATATGGATGAGGCTATGGGTGTCATTTCCTTACATGTTTCAGACAACTTGCTTTTTCACCTTGATGGTTTGATCACTCCTCGAGCTATGCGGTCCAAATTTGGTACACTCTTTCGTACCATCAATGAGTTCAGAGTATTATAGATTGAGGCAGAGCTCTCTTCCTTGCTACTTGATTCTTTTGGTCACATTGAGGACTCTCTAAATAAGTTCAAAACCACCAGGTCTATCCTTTATAGTTGTAGTAAAAAAAAGATAGACATAGAGTGCATCTACCTGATTCTTTCCAAGCTTCAAGGTCCCTATCAGATATTTGCTTCTACATTTTATTCTACTATGGATGCCTTGGGTACACGCTTCACCATGCCTACATTTGATGTGTTATGTGATCTCTTGACTCGTGAACAGGCTCACCTATCTCAGTTGGACACTCTCAAAAGATAAAATAACAAAGAATTGGTTGCACAAACATCTAAAGAGAGCAAGAAGCAGAAACCGAAGCTAAAGAAGGATTCAACTGGCAGTGAGAGTTCCTCCAAGCCACCACCTAAGTCTGATTATAAACTGAAGTCCTATCCCAAATAGGAGAAATCTTCTAAGTCTGGCGAGTCTTCCTCCAAGACTAAGAAGAAATCAGATGAACTTTGCAGTTTTTGTGGCAAGGAAGGACATCCAGTTTCCAGGTGTTGGAAACAATTAGAAGCTTTGGAGGAAGCCATGTAGTAGCATCATATTACTTCTCCTCAGCCTCCTTCCTCCTCTTCTACAGGGAAAGGACATGCTCTTTTTGTACGAGCTATTACTTCTGCTTCCACTTGGATTATTGATTCAGGGGCTTCTCACCAGATGACACATTCTCAGCAGCTTGTTACCTCACTTGCTCACAATGATACTTTGCACATCACAGTTGGTGACTCAACACAAGTTTTAGTTTTTAGGTTCAGGTCATGTTCCATTGATAGGTGGTTGTATTCAGGATGTTCTTTTGGTTCCTAACATTTCAACAAACCTCCTCTCTGTTTATTAGATTTTCCATTCTGGATCTTGTAAAACAAGAGTTTTCACCACATGAGGTGGTTATTAGAGAGCTCCATGATCTTGATTTAGTTGTGGCTACTGGTAGTGTTGATCCTGATTCTTGGTTATATCAGTTTGATGGCTTTGAGAGTCTAGATGGTTCAGGTGTTTCTCTTGTAGCACATACAGATTCAGTGAGAAGACTTTGGCATGAGCGTTTTGGCCATGTCAATTACAGATACTTGCAACAGATGAGCACACAAGCACTTGTGATTGGGCTCCCTCAGATATCCTATACTGATGGTGTATGTCGAGATTATGCACTTGGCAAGAATCACCGGGATCCTTTGCCTATAGGTATAGCCACATGTGCTAAGGCACCCTTGGATTTGGTACATAGTGATCTTATGTCATTTCCGACTCCATGTTTTTCGGGGTCCAAGTATGTGCTCACTTTCATTGATGACTTCTCCAGACGTACATGGGTGTACTTTCTTAAGTACAAGTCTGATGTCTTTGATTCATTTCAATTCTTTAAGATATTTGTAGAGAAACAGTCTGGTTTTTCTATAAAGAGGATATGCACAGATAATGAGAGAGAATATGTGAATCAAGCTTTTACAGATTTCCTGCACAGAACATGGTTTGCAGCATCAGTTATCAATTCCTCACACCCCTCAACAGAATGGTGTTGCTGAGAGAAAGAATAAAACACTATGGTAGATGGCCAATTGTATGATTCAGTCATGTTCTATTTAGCCTTCTTTTTGGGCTGAGGCAGTTAATTGTGCTACTTATATTCAGAATTGGATGCCTCATAAGGCATTGCACCAAATGACTCCTGAGGAGGCTTGGTCCCATGTCAAGCCTGATGTTTCATCATTATGAGTTTTTGGTAGTGAGGCTTGGGCATTTATTCTAGATGCTCAAAGGAAAGCCATGGAGAGGAAGAGTTGATCATTCATATTTGTTTGCTATTGTGAGGATGTTAAGGTGTACAGGTTGTTTGGTCCTGATTCTCGAGAGGTCCTATTTAGGGAGGATGTCCAGTTTGATGAGCACCTTCCTCAGATAGATTCTCCATCACCAACTTCTCCCTCACTGCCTCCTCCTCCCTCTTTATCTGTTGAGGATTACTTATTCCTTGAGGATGATGGAGATGATGGTCCGCCATCTCCACCACCACCACCACCTGCAGCTTAGCCTTTTCCCCACTCGGCCCAATTTACAGTTGATGATGTTGGTTCTATGGCACATGATCCTTCAAATTCTTGTCATACCCATGCATAGACATCTGGTTCTAGTCTTCTGAGTCATGCCATTTTAGATGATCCTAAAAAAATTTTAGAGGTGATAGGTCACCCAGAGTGGGATAGGGTCATGGATGAGGAGTATTCTTCTTTGACAAAGAATCATACTTGGGATCTTTGTACTCTTTCAAAAAGAAGAAAGTTGGTTCGGTGAAAGTGGGTGTACCGTACCAAGTATGTTGCAGATGGTTCTATTAATAAGTATAAGGAACATATTGTTGCGAAGGGGTTTTCTCAAGTGGAGGGTGTTGATTACTCCAAGACCTTTGCTCATGTTGCCAAGATGAATTATATTCGCTTTGTACTTTCACTTGCAGCTTCACAGGGATGGACAGTTTTTTAGATGGACGTGAAGAGTGTCTTATTGAATGGAGACCTTCATGAGGATATTTATATGGAGTAGCCTCAGGGATTTGTGCAGGAATACTCTTTGGTTTGTAGACTTCAGGGTTTATTATATGGTCTCAAATAGGCCTCTCGAGCCTGGTATGAGAAGATGGACTCTTTCTTGCTCTCCTCACTCTTCACACGTTGTCATTCCAATCCCATAGTTTATATTCAACGTCAGGGGGATGATATAGTTATCCTTGTTCTATATGACAATGATCTTATCATTATTTGTAGCTCACCCTCCTTGATTTAGGATATTTAGAGAGATTTGATGGAGCAGTTTGAGATGATAGATCTTGGCCTTCTGCACTATTTTTTGGGCCTACGGGTTATTCAGTCTTTCAATGGGATTTTCATACTTCAGTAGAAGTATGCTCTTGATATGCTTCACCGATTTGACTTGCTTGCTTGCAAGCCTACACACACACCATTTCAATCAGGTGTTGTTTTGTTTGCCACTTGTTCTACACCTTACATGGACCCTACCTTATACAAACAGTTGGTTGGCAATTCGTTGTACCTAACACATACGCACCCAGATCTTTCTTTCGCTGTTGGTCTTGTCTCTCAGTTCTCCCAAAATCCTCATGAGAGCCATTGGCAAGCATCCAAACGTATTTTGAGGTACATTCAGGGCACTACACAATTTGGAATTCACTATACTTCAGGATCCCCTCACATTGTTGGCTTCACTGACTCGGATTGGGATGGTGATGCTCAAGATCAGAAGTCTACTTTTGGCTTTATTTTTTTCCTTGGTTCTGGCCCAATCACATGTTCTTGCAAGAAGCAGTCTACTATTGCATTATCATTTATAGAGGCTGAGTACCGAGAAGCGGTGTTGGCTAGTCAGGAGGTTTTATGGCTTTGATAGTTGATGACTGAGTTTGGGTTCCCTCCTAATAGTCCCACTATTCTTTGGTGTGACAATCAGAGTGCCATTCACATTTCCCACAACCCAGTGGAGCACTATTGGACTAAACACATTGAGCTTCACATGCACTTGATCAGACAGTTGATTCAGGATGGCTTTCTCATCTTGGAGTACATTCCTACAGAGGAGCAGGTTGCTGACATCTTCACTAAACCTTTTGCATCTCGGTGCTACCTTCAGTTGCACTCTATTGTTGGGGTGAAGGAAGTTGTCTTGGGGGGTCTCATTGAGGCCTTCCTTCCTTCATGTTTTTTATAGCATTCTTTTTCCCATCTGTTTTTGGAGTAGAGTTTTTGCCTATGTGGTTTTCTCTATTTCTCCAGTTCATAGAGATTTGGTTGTGATTGGGTACCTCATCACGCCTTGTTGGCGGGACCCAAATTTGCCTTCATCATGTAGTTTCATTTTGCTTCATGCATTTAGTTTTTAAGCTACTCCCTAAGTTCATCTTAAGGGAGGGTCATAGAGCTATCATTTATTAGCTAATAATTCTGTATTTAATTAATAGTCTATTATCCTCTACACTTAAGCTAAACTTAGGCATTTAATAATATTGTAGGTATTTAATAATTATTCTAATTATTAAATACACATTATCCCTTTAGGGTTGCATATTCTCCTTTTATAAGGATTGTATTGTACTTTTTATATTATTCCCTCTCTGAATGATAATTTTTTTCTTCAGAGCCATTATTGTGTTTTTGTCTCCAATCTTCTCTTGTGATAGGTATTTTGCTTGTAGGTGCTCTTGGGATCTCAAAAGTTGTATTTTCTCAACTTCTTCACTTTAAATAATATCTCTTATTACAATACTACTTAAATATACATAAAAATTTGTTTTGATGGTTTATAGCAATTTTACACCTTATCAATGTTAGGAACTGATAAATATTTATCATGTTTTTATTGGACAATAGTTCAAATTGTATTATGGATGTTAATACTATAATTTTGTCATGTTCCCCATTCAAGACCTTAGAACAACAAGATTCAAGATACGATTAAATAAGTTTTACTTGAAGATTTAAATTTATTATTAAAGAGTAAACAATGATTGTAATTCAATAAGACTAAACCTTCCATTGAAGGAAGACTCAAGGAACCATATTGAGTAATAATCAACATTAATCAGTGTCCCTTAACTAATTCCCCTTTGTTAAGTAATATGAAAGAATGTGATTGATATTTAGGAAGCGATGCGAATATGAAGGGATATGTCTATTCTAGATGAATAGATGTGATCATTTTGTATTATGAGATATTTAATATGGAAACATAGTTAGTAAAAAGGGAGGAGGAATGGATAGGGGAAATCAGAGACAATGTAATTTGCTGCAAGGGAGGACCGTATATATCAGACACAACATCCATTTAATGTTGCAAAGTTATACATTCACATTTAGCATAGTAATTACTTTACTACAAGCGATATTACATATATCAGAATTTGTATGAATTTAGAATAATAACATCAGAAGAAGCAACTAATATTGCTACAAGTAGTATTGATTTACATCTCACTGCATATATTCAAAGGAATACCTCAAACATAGAAATATAATAAGATCATCTTGCATATTAACATTGTCATATTTGATATAGTAGAGGTTCTATTGGTCATTGCACTAAATGCGAATATATAATTAGATCAATTCACTCAACATATACCTGGTTGTCCAAACATATATAATAGTGATATTGATAAGAACAATTCTCTTATAAACAACTAATTTGTGTATTGTTATTGAATTAACATATTATTATTTGCATAATTGGGGCATTCCAAGTGATATCATATAACATTAAGAATAATTCATAGGAATTATAGAGGCTTCAAGGAGATAAGTCTCTTGCAATTGATTCTTATAAGTTAAATGTTCCTATTTCACAAGTCACCACTAAAGGGGACATTACAGTGGTATCAAAGCATAATCCTACCATCATGTGAAAGAAATAACACTCCAAAGGTCAATCATTAGGCCTAACCAAAAGTTTCAACATCCAAAGAGATAAATTAACTACCGTCAACCTAGGAAAAGACGTTGTAATCTCAAGTCTATACTGAAGAAAATAAAATACTTACATAAAAATCGTACGAAATTATTAGGAAATCAAGAATTCCTACATCGTTTCCATAATTTAAATAGGGCAACAACAACATTTTCATGGCAAGACAACAACGTATAGATGCATTCTTGTGGAGAGAGAAAAAAAACAGAGAAAAAGAATATGGAGAATAGATCTGGAGAAAAGATGTATGTTGATATAAAGAGGAATCTTAGATATATGAAAACTAAGATAAAAATAAATTAAAATATAAAACCAAAACAAAGCACAAGAATCAATTTATGCTTCATTTGTAGTGTCATCTCCTCTTCCATTTTTCCAGGCATCATGGGCAGTTGTAAGATCCTGAATCATAGACTGACTCGAATTCTTCATGGAATTAATTTTTGCTTTTGCAACTTCCTTTTCCCACCCGTGTTTTACCATTTTCTTGGCATGTTTGGGTAACTGATAATTGCCAACGAACATCATGGATTCAATTCGGGCAATCTGCATTATATCTTTAGAAGTAAAGTTTCCCTTGTCCCTAACTTTTTCCATGTGCAATTTAAATGCCTTTACTGCGTCCTGTGTATTCAGCCCACAAAGCCCTAGTTGCCAAACATGATATGGGCTAACCACTTTGTTATCATTGACCAAGCTATATTGAAGATCCTGGAGCTCGTAAATGGAGGATTTAGCATTAGAGATTACAGCCTTGAATGTAATTACCCGCCACGCTATGGTTTTCTTCAACACAAAGAGCTGGCACTCATCAGTTACCAATTTTATTGAGTTCTCTATTAAAAACTTAGTGGCTCCATATTTTTCTATCTTGGTGAACATGGGTAATACATTTTCCCACTTATGCTCCTCCTTTTCCCATTGCACAACCTGATTTTGGATCTCCATAATGAGGTTTTGAATTTCATCACACAGGTTCCTGGAATCTGCAATATATTTTTCACCATCCTTGATCACCCCTTCAATCCATTTTTCTACGGCCTCTGTGATGCTCTTAGCTCGTTGAACTTGATTCATCAGTTTCTTGTTCTCCAGTGAAGTGGGATCGAAGGTTTTTGAAGCTTGCGATATAGGGAGTGCTCCAAAGCAGCCTAGGATATCAATGAATTGGGATAAAACCTTGATTTTCCATTTCAGTTCCTTTTTCTCTTGTCCGTCTTTCTCTGACCTGGTGAGAATTTTCTTAGCCATCACATTGAAAAGGTGGTTATCAGAGTCCCTGCTCATGTTTCCGAGATCTACTTTGGTAACCTCAAAATCTTCTGCATTCATTTCTTTACTTATATCCTTTGGGTTTATAGGAAGCAATTTTAGCAACCCATCTCTCGGTATTATCATCAGCGTCCAACCTGGTGGTTGTTTTGAACTTCTTCTATTTAGGACCTTTCTCCATGTATTTGACCACCATGTCTTGAATTGGGATAGACACTGGGATCAAGCTCTGTTTCTTACTTACTGAAGTAGTTAACCATTTGGGAGTTGTGCTTGAACTAGCTGTTCCTCCGGTTACCTCAAGTGGCGGCGTCATAGCTACAGTGATTGCATGGGAATCCATGGTGTTGACAATATCAGTATCAAGGTCTTCGACCTCAAAAATCTGAGGATCAAGGGTCTTGTCTTTCACCTCTGTGTCTCTGGCCAAGTCCATTTTCTTCTATGCAACACTTCGTAACCTTGTGAATCGAGGAGCGGGACAGTTCAAGGCAGGATTAGGCTCATGCCTGGTGTGAGATGACTTCTTATTTTTACCCGCATGAACAGGCATAGAAGTGGGGTTAGAAAGGATTTTTTGAGAACGTAGAGAAACTACATTATCTCTCACAGGACTGATCCTGCCTGATTTCATTGCTTTTTTCTTATTAACCCAAACTGAAGTTCTCTCCAAAACTCTTTTTTTTTTGAGTTGTATATCATCTTCTTCTTCCACATCCCAATTAATTGAGGATGTTTCAGGTTCAGTTTGATCTAGATACCCAGGTTTGAAAAGCTCTAGATTATTTTCTTTGATCCCACTTATATCAAGTTTCACTCACAGTGAAACTATCTGTCCCAAAACCATTCTCATATTGTCTCTCCTAAACACTTCAAGTTCATCACACCAATCTTCCCAAAAGTCTTCCAAGTGTGAGATAGGAAGATGCACCATCAAACCAAGGCCCCATGAAAAACCTTTATTATCAAAACCATTCCTTCCTTGATATAGTTTGAAATTGAAATTCTTCAAATCAACCCCTATGCTCAACACATCTGACATTGAACTACAAGATAAAGTGCCCAATTGAAAAGGGAAATGATCTTCCCATTTATCTTTGGGTTGAGATTTCTTAATTACAACAGACAACTATCTACAAATCTCAGCAAGGACAAAGCAATCTGAACAAAAACGAGGAAGTCTGAAAGGTTCTTCTTTGAAACCACCTACCCTTATATAAGAGAAACGAGGGAATTGAAAAAAGAAGCGACCATATCTTTTTACCAAGTCCTGGGCATCTTCATACATTCTTTTTGATTTCATGTTCTTCAATTCATAGCCCCTAGGAAAGCATTATGCACTCTCCTAAAATCTTACAATGCATTATCTCTTTGCAGCATGGGGTAAAAGTCATATACAAGAACATCCCCTTCAGCAAGTTGTCTAGGAATTCCCACTATTTATTTGACACATACCAAACAATATATCAAATAAGAAGACATGAAGAAATTTTGTTTGAACTTCTTTGCCATGCTCAGCCGTTCTCTCATAGAGTCAGCAATAAGCTCTGCCCAGTCAAGGAACTGCTTTCCCTCCAACACCAGTTGTACATAATAGTAAATCCAGTCATCAAAGATGTAGGCTTCAGCTGAACCTCTAACTTGGTGTAACAACAACATAACATCATGAATATGGGAAGCATGTGATTTTTATTGGGGTATTTAGGTAGCCTAGAGCCACCTCTTTGAGGAACTATCAACCAATGTTTCGCTATATTATTCCGGTGTCCACTCTTGTCTGCATTGAACTCGGTGACTAATTGGGCAGGGGAAAATTTTGAGAACTTGTAATCTGGCAACTTGAAAACAAAAGAAATGACTTCCCTATTAATCGCGAGGAGGGTTTCACCATTGTCCCTCGTGACAGTTTCAGAAATAGGGTCATAACTTGCAATGCACTCCCTAACTAATTCTAGGCAAGGAATAGTAGGTGGGAAAGATGTTGCCTCTATCAAGCCACTACTTATAATTTATAGACAAAAAGAACCTTCAATACCTTTAAACATTCTTTCCTTCAAGGCTTCCAAATTCTCCCCTTTTAGGTTTGTGTCACTAACAATGGGTTCTGTGCAAGTAAGACTGAAAATATTTTCTGAAAACATGCAGAGTGGACTTCATAATTTATAACCAACAACCCTTCTCTCTCCAAGCAATTTTATTACAAGAGGGAAAAATAGCTAAAAACAATCACTGAAGAAGACATGAATCAAATCTCACCTTCATGGCTGAAATCAATTGAACAACTACCAGTAGAAAAACTTTCAACCAGACACTCCGCAGCAATGAAGAACAGGCTTAAAAAATAAATCAATTCATACCTTATAACAAATGAAGCACCAAAGCTCATTTAGTGCATTAATTTTGGCTGTCAACTCAAATGTGCCGAGCATTGGGATTTGACATCACGCATGTGTATTGAATGCATGATGGCACTCTCGGCGTAACTGCCAATTCCCAAAAATGATTACTTGCCTAATTTGAACATTCATGAACCATTTGAATTGACTTCATGAGGGTTCAGGTAGTTCAAAGCATACGCTGCACCAAGGAGATTTTCCTTTAGAAAATATTAACTTTATTAATTGTCGTTGGTCCTTTGAACTTCATCAAATAGTTTGAACATCGCTGAACTATTTCAAATAGGTTCAAACGGTTCACAGTCTGGAGAAAAAGTATACGAAACATCATCCGTGACCGTGAAATAGAGCTGCTGCAAAACACTTAAGTGAATGTTAGCCTAAAAATGTCTTAGACATGACTTAGAACCTGCAGTACCTAAATGAACACTATGAACTCTTTTCAAGATGGTTTGAGGGGTTCATTAGGTTCAAACAGACCATTGAAATGTAATGCCAAGGATTTAGAAATAATTTACAAGCCGATTAGGGATTGAACCAACGAATATTTTTTTAACAAGACAAGGACTCAACTAAAAATTTTGCAAGGCGACTCACTCTTGTTATGAGGGACCAATGACAAGGTAACATATGAATCATTTTATGGAAAAAATAAATAAATAAATAAAAATGAGTGATATTGTATACATAAGAACATTTATAAAAGGACTATATAATAGAGGGTCCTTCAAACGCAAAATTTGTAAAAGAATGGAGTAGATTTGTGAAAGATTTCTAAAGATTCTATAGTCAGAGTCATGAATAATTTTTTAGAAGACATATGAAATAATTTTGAGTAGATTGAAAGAAAGAAAGAATGCAGAGGAGAAATGAAAATGAAAGCTCATTTGTGAAGAATCTGTTTTACTCTAATCTCAAGGTTCAGTGGAGCAACAACAACTAATAACATTGAGTCATAATTTTCAAGTATACAACCTAGAGAAATTTATCAAGATAAGTTCTATCCTTTGAACTATTTTTTTTAAATTTTACGTTAAATAGATAATGATCTGTAGTTCATTCTAATTAAATTATATTTATTAATATATTACAACTCTCACTTTAAGTTAAAATTGTTGTTTTGAGACTAAGTTGAGGCAAATCCCTAAGTGGACATTGTAAGGAGGTAAGCAATAAAGAAGGAAGAGATAATGGAGGTTAAGATAAGGGCCACCAAGTAGATACTTGGTGTAGGAATGGCTCAATAAAGACCTCATTCCTTCCCAAATAATAGAAAGAGGAGAGTTAGAATGTGGAAGGCTAACCTGAGCCACCAAGTAGAGCAAGTAAGTCTCTTAGGCTTGGTGTAGAAATGGCTCAAAATTGACTTCCCAACTTTCCAAAAGAAGAGGATGAGAATGGCACAAAGGATAACCTAGGCCACCAAGTAGAGCAAGTAAGTCTCTTAGGCTTGGTGTAGAAATGGCTCAAGGGAAGTCCCCATTCGTTCCAAGAATAAAGAAATGTAGAAGAATTATGACACAAAGAAGGTCAATCCTCTCTAAGAATAAGGGCTCAAGGAAGCCAAAGATCATTGGCAACTTGATTCAAGAAGTCAACACCATAAGTAAGAATAAGGGATCAAGGAAGCCAAATGTGGATAGCTTGACTCAAGGAAGTCAGGACCCTTAGTAAGAAGGATGACTCAAAGAAAGTTAGTCCATTTTAGTTAGACAAAGATGGCTCAAGGAAGTTAGTCTCTCTCAAGTTGGATAGAAATGGCTCAAGGAAGCCAATCCCTCCAAGTTGCAATAGATGCAATAGAGATTAAGTAGTAACTTTTCTAACATTTATCATTACTTTGATTTATACGATTATATGTTTGGTACTACGAATCTTTGTGTGGGTTCATCCAAGAAAGAAGACAAGGAAGAGAGGAATTGCTTGAGGACAAGCAAATTCAAGAGGGGGAGACTATCATGTCCCCATTCGAGACCTCAGAACAATAAGATTCAATATATGATTAAATAAGTTTTACTTGAAGATTTAAACTTATTATTAAAGAGTAAACAAAGATTGTAGTTCAATAAGACTAAACCTTCCATCGAAGGAAGACTCAAGGAACCATATTGAGCAATAATCAACATTAATCGATGCCCCTTAACTAATTCCCCTTCGTTAAATAATATGAAATAATGTGATTGATATTTAGGAAGGGCTACGAATATGAAGGGATATGTCTATTCTAGATGAAGAGATGTGATCATTTCGTATTATGAGATATTTAATAAGGAAACACAGTCAGTAAAAAGGGAGGAGGAATGGATAGGGGAAATCAGAGAATGTAATTTGTTGCAAGGGAAGACTGTATATATCAGACACAACATTCATTTAGTGTTGCAAAGTTATACATCCACATTTAGCACAATAACTACTTTGCTATAAGCGATATTACATATATCAGTATTTTTATGAATTTAGAATCATAACCTCAGAAGAAGCAACTAATATTGTTACAAGTAGTATTGTTTTACATCTCACTACATATATTCAAAGGAATACATCAAACATAGAAATATAACAAGATCATCTTGCATATTGACATTTTCATATTTGATACAGTAGAGGTTCTATTGGTCATTGCACTAAATGCAAATATATAATTAGATCACTTCACTCAACATATACCTAGTTGTCCAAACAGATATAACAATGATATTGATAAGAACAATTATCTTATAAACATCTAATTTATGTATTTTTATTGAATTAACATATTATTATTTGCATAAGTGGGGCATTCCAAGTGGTATCATATAACATTAAGAATAATTCATAGTAATTATAGAGGCTTCAAGGAAATAAGTCTCTTGCAATTGATTCTTATAAGTTAAATGTTCCTATTTCACAAATCATCATTGTTCAAACAAACCTTTTCCTATGATGATATAAAAAAAATAATGTCTTTATACAAAAATTGTAGTATTATTTTTTTACATTAAGTGTTACATGGTTAAGGGGTTATTTAAAAGAGATTATTATTAATTATTTTATTAGATTGAAGTAACATTCTATAACTAATTTATTTGTATTACAGAACTAGGAGTCATTTGTACTTTCTTGTTCTTTATTTTTTCTATTTCTTAGATTTTATTTTCACTTAATATTTTCACTTCTTTGTCTAGAAATTAAATATATATGATATCTTAAGAATTTCATAGAAATCATTGTTTAAATTTCTTACTTTTGCTCTTTTATTTTACTTTCTTAGCTTTTTAATTTTTTTTAATTTTTTGGATTGTCTTTTTTTTTCTTCTTTTTATCCTTATCTTAATGATATTTTTTTATAACATTAAGATCTTTTGTTCTTCCTTTCTTTTTCTTTCTTCCCTTTTCTTTTTTTCCACTATTTAACATTTTTAAGTTGTCCTTCTTTTATAGATTTTTTTTCTTAGAATGTTTTTTCTCTTATTCTATTTTATTTATTTTTTATTCAATCTCTTAAAATAAGAAATATCCCTTTTGGATATCTTCTAATTTTGTTTTTCCTTAAGAAAGTAAATTTTATTGATTTCTTTGATTTTTATTTCTTTGTTTTTTCTTATTTTCTTTAATAAAAGAGGCAAATAAGAAATTAAATTTAGAAGTTCACTAATTCTTTAGAATTATATTCTTAGTTATCTCTTTTATCTTTATGTTCTTAAGTTATTTTTTGATAGTTTTAATTGTCTTTCTTTTTTTTCTTTTTTTAAAATATTTTTTCAATCTTGAACTTTGTGCTTTTTTTTCATCTTCTCTTCTATTTTAGTCAATCTAAATTTGCAATTTTTTCATTTTTATTCATAGAGTATAGCTCTCACATGATGATGATGGATAACAGAATGCGATCCTAAACATTCATACGTAGTTGAATTCATAAATCTTATACCAATTTTTTAATAATCTAATTACAAATTTACTTATATATTATGTTTAATATGTCTATCTTTATTAGTGACAATCAATACAATATAGTTAATATAGGAGCAAATATGTAAAAATCTTAAATCTTAACTAATTTTAAACAACATTTAATTTGACAATCAAACACAAATTTTGACCAATAAAAATATGACAATTATTTATCACTTGTATTATTGATAAGGTGTAAAATTATTAAAAACCATTATTACATTGAATGGTATTTAAATAAAACTCAAATACCATAGAAAGTGGTCAATGTACATCTAAATTACCATATACAATTTACATAAAAAGAGGTCAATGTACATCTAAATTATCATATACAATTTTTAAATTTTTTTTAATTTATTAACAACAATAAATTATAAACTATGGTAGAAAATGGAAATAACAATTTGAATAATGTACTATTTCTCTCATTTTTAATATAAAGTTTAGTTGAAAGTATTTTATTTTTCATTTTTTTAATTATTTTATTTTTAATGATTTAATTTATTTATTTGAAAAATAATATTTATACTTTTACAATTTTCCTATTTTTACTATTTTTAATTCTTGTAAAGATAAAAAGGATTTGTTTTGTGAAACATTTCTTTACACAACTCATTTTTCGGTGAACCACCTCAACAAATTCCATTCTCGAATTGTTTTAAAACTGGATGATTTTCTAGATTAAAAAAATTGCTTTTTAACATCTAAAAAATAATTTATTTTTATCTCCACCGTTAAAATCTATTACCTATATTACATTTGTAGTTAAAGTATCACCCAACTATATATGATGAACGTAATTTGTCACATTGATTACTTACTCTGTACAATTTGTAATGTGAGCGTTTGGATCATGGGGCGCAATCAGCAAAGGAAATATATGTCGTAAATGTGAGCCGCTACACCGTACGTTGGAGGGGTATGCAGGCATGGCACATGGATGGGGATGATTTAGGCCATTTTGTTGCCTGGGTAGCTAGTGCCCTGGGCTTGATCCCGTGGGCCCATAAAAACCACGTCTGCGCGTACATAGTTTTGAGCATTCATGATTATTGTTAGAAGATGTCATATTTCTCAGAGCTCAACCCCTCGTACAAGCTTTATAAAATTGTTTCTTTTTGGATAAGAAAAACAAAATTCTCAGTGATAATAGATTTTCTAAATACAGTTATAAAAAAGATGTTGAGATATCTTTGACGTTTGGTATTTTTTATTATTAATTAAAGTAAGAATATCAAGAATAACAGTTATTATTATGCCGAAGGCGTCTCTTATATGAGATGAACCGGCTGACTTTTGAAATCAATGGCTCAAATTTCATAATAACCAATGCAAGACGTTTGGGAAAGATTTATCTGTTGATTTTTTTTTTCAAGCAAAAGATGTACGTAAGCAGTTTAACTTGGACAGGGCCGTGCTTTGGACTCACTCTGATGGAGCGCTGATAGCGGGCTCTGTAGATCGGCCTTAGTCCCTCCCACAATGTGTTGCTTTTCAATTAAGAATTTATATCAATAACTAATTTCTCAATTTGGTTGTTGCTTTTCATTATCTTCAAACATCGAATATGGAAATTTTCAGTATCATTGTCAACGGTTTTGTTGCATCGATGCACTGAAAACTAAAGGATCGTTTAATACCTTGCAATTATGTATTTTGGCACATCTCACTACATTCTCGAGGAAATCAGATCCATACTCGTTGGAAGAAGTTACTCCAGCCGAAATAGTACTAATGTTTGGTCCAAATGTGCCCTCTTCTCGCTGCAACGAAATCATTTATGAGAGGTGAAGCATTACATGACATAGAGCTGAAAGAAAGTGGGTTGATTGATTGAATGTTTTTAATAACGTCTACGAGGCCAAACAACCTATGGGACCCACAGATAGCTAGCAAAGAAGGCATGCAAAGCCCGAACAAATTCAAACTATTAAACCTCTTTCTCCTTCTCCTTCTGCATCTTGGATCTTTTGTTGTGTAACTTGATTAGGAAATCTGCAACTTTTGGTATCTTTTCTTCGTCAAATAGACTACTTAAGGTGTTCACATCTAGTGTCTCAACATACTTACTTCGGATGTCATTGTAGGCTACGCACTCTATTATGTAATGCCATTCAGTCTCCACCACCCCTTGCATACAATATCTACACCTTCTATCTTCCCATTCCTCTTTGGGTATCGTCCATCTCCCAGTTTCACATCTAAGTTGATGTGAGTTGGTCCTTATTTGAGAAATTAGCATTTTTGCCCTCCACTTTATGTCCATTCCTATGTAGTTCTTTTGTGTATAGTCATGTGTAGGATTTAAATGTTTGATATAGTATTTGGTTTTCCTCCCCAATTGACCTACCCAAATGTTTTCTTTGGTTGAACATACCTTGTCAATGAGACTGGCATCCAAAACATACCTTGTCAATGAGAATGACATCCAAACAAGTCTTTATGAAGGACACTGCTTCGTCAAGATGCCTCACATCTTCCATTTGAGGAAGCCGAATGAAATTTGAGCAATAGGAACATTTGTTACCTATTCTGTATTTTAAATATAAAACTACACTTGGCAAGTCTGAATAGAGCATAGTATGGCCAAAGAGTTTCTCTCTCTTGTGAAGCTTGGTAATGGAGAGGATCGCCGCCTTCCAGAGGAGTTGGTATTCAAAATCTGCCTCAAAAATAATGTATGATGGTGATACATTCGCAAAAGAAAGGATGATGGCGGATTAGATTGTTGCTCCGTATACAAGCCTTTATGAATTGCTCATACCATAAGCATACAACCACTTGAAAAATATTTAGCAAGATTTTTACCCATATCATCGCCTTAATGTACTATTCAAATTTCTGACAGCTTATTTTTTTTGCAATAGAGAACTATTTTTTTTGTGATTTTTTTGTTTTCGATTAGGGGAAGAGCATCAATAGGCGTCATAGCTAACTTTGTGCACCCACAAATCCTAAACAGTACATCGTATTTTGAATTTTTCTTTTTTTGTTGTCTTCGTATGCGACTTAACTGCTTAAAACTATTAATTTGACTTCTGGGTAGTAACAATTTGATCTCTACGGGTGTTATGTGTCGAAAGGTCAAAAAGTGGTCATTTCAAAGTGTCGCTCGATACCTGACCTCTTTTGCGCCAATACCACACACCAAAAGGCCAATATCCATTTATAAAATACCTAAACACTAATATGTTTTTCATCTTTTTATAAAACATAATTAACATAAAAAGTTTATGTTATGCATATAATTAAAAATATATTGAATATAAAAATGTTTAAAATGGATGGTCAAAAAAAATGTTGACCACCCATAACCCCCTTCCCGCGTATGTATTATGGGCCCACGTGGCATGAACTCCCGCTATTGTTTTTGCCCTAAAAACTTAGAGAAATGAAGTTTTTTTCTGTCATTTTCTTTAGTCATTGTCATTTCTCCTCCATTTCTCCTCCGCAACCATATCATTGGCCTCCTCTACAACCATGTCGTCGGCTCTTCTATGCTCCCAGGTAACAGTCGCACTCTTCCTACTTGCATATTGGATGTCCAATGATGGTTTTTCTCCTTCATAGCTATATTATTCTTTGTCTATTGACGATTTCTTTGTATGCGGTTTAGGGTTTCATTTCAATGCTCTATTACAGTTTATTAATGCTGAAATCCTCATAGAGAATGGCAAAACAATTGAATATCTCTTCGTTTAATTCGAAACCCCTTCATTATTTTTCATTTCATTTTATGATTGCGCTGTTAAATGGTGTTTCTTTGTTTATAATGCCAAAATCCTCACAGAGAATGGCTAAACAATTGATTATCTCTTCATTTTCTTCAAAACCCTATCATTATTTATCATTTCATTTGATGGGCGTGCTATTAAATGGCGTGTCTCTATTTATAATGTCAAAATCATTACAGTGAATTAAAAAAAAATTGATTATTGTTCATAATTGTTCGAAATACCTTCATTATTTATCATTTCATTTTATGGGTGCGCTGTTAAATGGTGTCTCTCTATTTATAATGTTGAAATCCTTACAATGAATGCAAAAAAAATAGATTATTGTTCATAATTGTTTGAAACCCCTTCATTATTTATCATTTCATTTTATGGGTGCGCTGTTAAATGACATCTCTCTATTATAATGCTGATATCATTACAGTGAATGCCAAAAAACTTGATTATTGTTCATAATTGTTTGAAACCCCTTCATTATTTATCATTTCATTTTATGGGTGCATTGTTAAATGGTGTTTCTCTGTTTATAATGTCAAAATCCTTACACTGAATGAAAAAAAAAATTGATTATTGTTCATAATTGTTCGAAACCCCTTCATTATTTATTATTATAATAATGTGTACACTGTTAAATGGTGTCTTTCTGTTTATAATGTTGAAATCATTACAGTAAATGCAAAAAAAATGATTATTGTTCATAATTGTTCAAAACCCTTTCATTATTTATCATTTCATTTTATGGGTGCATTGTTAAATGGTGTCTCTCTGTTCATAATGTCGATATCATTACAGTGAATGCAAAAAAAAATGATTATTGTTCATAATTGTTCGAAACCCTTTCATTATTTATCATTTCATTTTATGGGTGCGTTGTTAAATGATGTCTCTTTATTTATAATATCGATATCACTACAGTGAATGCCAAAAAAATTGATTAGTGTTCATAATTGTTGGAAACCCCTTCATTATTTATCATTTCATTTTATGGTTGCGTTGTTAAATGGTGTCTCTCTGTTTATAATGTCGAAATCCTTACAGTGAATGAACAATTTATCATTACAATAATGTGTACAATGTCAAAGGGTGTCTTTCTATTTATAATGCCAAAATCATTAGAGTGAATGCAAAAAAAAATGATTATTGTTCATAATTGTACAAAACCCCTTCATTATTTATCATTTCATTTTATGGGTGTGCTACTAAATTGTGTCTCTCTGTTTATAATGTCGATATCATTATAGTGAATGCAAAAAAAATGATTATTATTCATAATTGTTCTAAACCCCTTCATTATTTATCATTTCATTTTATGGGTGCGTAGTTAAATGGTGTCTCTCTGTTTATAATGCCAAAATCATTACAGAGAATGCAAAAAAGATTGATTATTGTTCATAATTATTCGAAACCCCTTCATTATTTATCATTACAATAATGTGTATGCCCAATACTGACTATAAGGTTGTTGTCCTCATACATATACTCATATATATGTGTGTGTGTGTGTGTGTGTGTGTGTGTGTGTGTGTGTATACATATACATATACATATATATGTATGTGTATACATATATACATGTATATATACAAGCATGTATATATAGATATATACATATATGCATATATACATGTATATACATGTATATATATATGTATACATGTATATATACATGTAACTTGTATATATACATATACATGTATACACACACACACACATATATGTATATACTTATACATATATGTGTGTGTGTGTGTGTGTGTGTGTGTGTGTACATACATACATAGGTGGATATGTACATCCACTTATATATACATGTACATATATAGGTGTATATATACATCCACCTACATACATGTATGTATGTATAGATGTATGTAGGTGGATATGTATATGTATATACTTATGCTTTGAATATGTATATATGAATGTGTAAGGATTGTATGCATGTTGTCAAATGTTAAAGACAGTCAAAAATTTGTTTCGCATTCAATAATGTATGGATGATTTGTTGTTACAACGTTATGCTACCCTCGATTACTACTATTTTTTGTAGGTGTGCTATAACATCGAGGGAAGAACCATACTTGTGGAGGATCATCATATCAATGCAAATGTGTTTATTATCACACTTCAATTCTTTGGAGATTATTCCTTTAATGCTTACAATTTATATTAATTTGTGTAGATATATTAGGTGGTTACGCATTTCTTATTAAATGTGTTTCTTAGCACACTTTAATATTTTGTTTTTCATTTTGTTGTGATTGTTATGGTAGGCAATGATCTAGGAGTCACTATGTCGAAGACAACAAGCCTTCCTCTCAGGTAAAGTCAATATGACTTTACTTTGGCAATGATCTAGTACACAATGCAACTTGTGATTTGTTTACGTTTCAATTTGTGAATTGTTTATGTTTCAATTTATGAATTATTTATGTTTAAACTTCTAAATTGTTTATGTTTCAATTTGTTTAAATTCCTCACTTAGTTCATATGTTTCAATCTTCTCTTTGTGGGACTTTACTTTCACAATGATCTATTAGACAATGCAATTTATGATTTGTTTATGTTTCAATTTATGAATTGTTTATGTTTCAATTTGTTTAAATTCCTCACTTAGTTATTAATGTAAGAAACACACTTAGTTCATATTGATCAAAAGGAAGTTCCCTATTTGAGAAAAAAATTAGACAAAGAATTGTTTTATAGCTCCTTAAAAGATATTTTGTTAGATACTGCCAACAAGGAAAACTTGGTAGCTAACAAGATATCTTGTAAGGCACTAGAAAATAGTTCTTTGTTTGGTGCCTTTTTTCAAATAGGACACTTCCTTTTATCATTTCAATGCAATGACCTAGTAGACATATTAGACACTGTAATTTATATATGACTCACTGCAATTTGAATACTTATAAGTGTTCAAATTTCTTAGTATCAAAAGAGGACATATCAGTGGCATCTGAATAATCAGATGTCATTGATATGGCCTTTTTGATAGTGAGGAATTTGAATACTTATGTGGCCTATTTTGATAGTGAGAAATATATAAGATCAGTTCAACTGATATATGAGAAATATCACATCACAAAAAACAAACATATGAGATTTACAACAACACCATCAATTCATTGGAATGTCCATTTGAGATATCTTAAAATAACAAAGTTACAAAAACATTACAAAATATAGCAGTCTGTCATTCTATAATCACATCACAGTTATATCGAAACTCAAAATATTCTCTTCGGAGGGCTCACAAAATATAATTGATCACAGACTCGATGAATTCTCCATATGGGTATTAAATGGAGGAGGTGTCACAAATCCAACCCCAACAGACTGTGGCCTACTAGGGTCTAGCCCAGCAAAAATGCTTTCTTGGCTGGGAGGGGTTTGTAAGCAACTTGCTATTTGAGCAAGGAATGCCTGGTTTACACCTGAAGTAAGTTGCATGGTGTCTAAGCATTCTGGTGCACTCCCAACTTGCATAGTATTAATAGCTGCAAAGGCTAGGGACAAGAGGTTCATCATTTCCATGAGAATTGGGTGTCAGATGGGTAGAGGTTCTGCAACTGTGGCCACATATTTTTTCCTCTTTGTATGCTTGGCTGCCTTTTTAGCTTTCATCCTCACCTTCTCAAGCTTTGCTTCTGCATCTTTCTTTGCCTTGTCTTATATTCGAATGAATTTGTCTTGGGAATCTTGTAATTTTTTTTTCCCTTTGAATGTACTCATCAGATGTTAAGATCTGTGACTGGCTACTAATTAAGACGTAGCACCCCTTTCCTACCTCCATGTGAAGATTGATTCATTCTCTGCACTGGAAGTCTTAAGAATCTGGTGATTCTCCTTGGCACTTGCTTCCCATCCTCTTATGTACATGGTACAAAATCAGGTTCATCTTCACTTATGTGAACTTTATCTTCACAATCAGCACCATCTTGCTACTCCTAGTTGACTACATTGGTGAAGTAATGTATCACATCTGCTAGATCAATTTCTGGTAGACTTGGCATGAAAAGGGTTACATCATCACAGTTGGCTTCTTCTTGGGTCTAGTTTGGTATGTCAGCCTGTGTTAGCAAAGACATGCCTACTGATGTACTTTCCAAACCCTCATTTGGTTGGCTGGCTTGGGGGGGAAGACCTTCTTTGGTAGTTTGTGGTGTCAAACTTGTACCCTCAACAGTTGTTTGTGTTCCACTATGGCATTCTACAAAATCTTGAATGTCTTCCTCATTAAAACCAACCAACTGCAAGCAAGCTTCCACTGCCATATACTCTGGTTCTTCATCCCTTGAAGTGGCATCAAGTTTTGTTCCAATAGCTAGTTGTATATCAACTGCAACCTCAAATGCCTCACTTGGTGTCATATCATTTTGTAATGCATATCAGTTAAGTGGCCAAATCCCCATCCTACGGAAGCAACTAATTATACTAGCCTGTGTCAATGCTTGGGCAAAGGCCTTGCTCGCAAGAGTTGCCAACTCTTCCCTTCCAATTTCAATTTGTGGGTACTTTGACATCCACATACTCCTCTATTGTTTAAAATAATTCTTGAAAGGTGAGAATACAGAGACATCAAGTGGCTGCAGTTTGTGGCTTGTATGAGCCGGAAGGGTTACCAAATCTATACGTATTCGCCTTGCTTCTTCAATTGTCTTGAAGGATACATGGCTGCCATGACCATTGAAGATCAATAGGGTCCTATGTGAGGGTGAAAATACACCAGAGACTGAATGTGCAAAATATTCCAACCAATTTAAGAACAACTCCTTTGTCATCTATGCATGTTCTTAGACTGCCATGCATGCTCCTGGCTCATAGTTTGCAATGTAGTTTCAAATATGCCTCTTAGATTTGAACAAATAAAATCCAGGAATGTTGAAACCATATGCACTAACACATGCCAAAACAATAATCCACTCTCTACTCTTGAAAATTAGGTGTGGTACACACCTCTGGCCCAATTTGGCTATCACTCTCATTCCACAATTTCTCCTAGCTTGCACACCAGTCTCATCACAATTCCAAATCTAACTGCTACCATAGTGATTGAGGTTGTACATTACCTCCAAGTTGTCATAGAAAGAGGCAACAATAGAAGGTCGAAGCATAATATCCCTATCAGAGTTCACTCCTTCTGTTGTTCTCATCATCAGATTAGGGCGCCTTCATCTAAAACCTACCCACCATGACCTTCTTAACATCCCATTTTTGAATGAATTAGACCTATTCTTGGTAATTTGGGCAAGGATTGATTGAAGTTGACTTATTTGGAGACTATGACCAATTTTAGCCATGTCTTTGCACCATTTGACAACTTCATCCTACTCCTCTGCTGATAAATGGTGTGTGGACCCCTCACAGTCGTGGTTGTGGTTCCCATCAGCCATGCCTGCAAAGAGACAATAGGGATACCATACTTGATTGATGTGCCTCTAAGAGACATGTGCTTGTCTTCTATGCATGATATTTCTTCTTTTATGTCAGATATGCTCCATTTTGGTTTGGGAACCTTTGAGGCCACCTGTACTTGTGGTGTTTTTGAAATAGGATTACAATCTGTAGCAGAATGGTCATGTACAACAGTAGTTTCTACATCAGTTGCATTGTTAGGTGAATGGTCATCTACAGAAGGAGTCATTGGGTATTCATTTTGGACAAAACTATCTTCATTGGGGAAGTGCACCCCATGAGTGACTCTAACTGTTCGACGTCTAACACACCTATTTCCCTTTCTACCTCGTGCCATTATGTTCAGTGAACCTGCAATGATAAGGTGCTAGCGATAAAATGCAATTGTGTGTGCCTATATAAATATATATACAGAGACAGATCATTGAAATAAAACTCTCAATGCCATTGAAATAAATGATGAAAAACAAATCAATTTCTGGAGGTACCAATGACTACAAATCCATCATTGAACATATTTGAATAAAATAAAATGGTACTGTGTCTTTATTTCTATATGCATGATAATATAGGCAATAACCATATAGCCAGACAACTCGAAACAACCATGTAGGATTTCAGTATGTAACTGTGATGTGATTGAAAATTGGATATTGTTGATATTCTATTAGATAGTGAACAATTACATCGTTGAACATGTTTCAACAGAATAAAATGGTGTTGTGTGTGTGTGTGTGTGTGTATATACACACATAGGTACATAACTTGAAACATTATATAACAAGGAGAGAAACTAGAAGCACGAGATGCATGAGTGGAATATGTAACTATGATGTGATTAAAAAGTGGATATTGTTGATATAGTATTAAGAGGCAGATTCATTTCTCAAATGAGTAAATGATTAAATGATGTTGTTGTATTTCTTATATGAAATTTATTGAAAGTAATATATTGTATGCCTGATAATATTATTTACAGTAGGTATATTAACAAATTGAAGGCATAGGAAACAATGAAAATGCCACAAAAAATCTTCATTTCCCTAAGTTTTTAGGGCAAAAAAGATAGCGGGAGTTCATGCAACGTGGGGCCATAATGTGCCCGCGAGAAGGCTGTTATGGGTGTTGAACATATTTTTTGACCACCCATTTTAAACTTGATAATAAAAGTTGCTTGGTCTGGTGTATATGTGTGTGTGTGTGTACATATACATATACACATGTATACATACATACATATATACATATAAATATATACATATGTATATATGTATATACATACATACATGCATATATATGTATATATACATATATACATATATATACATACATACATGCATATATATGTATATATACATATATACATATATATACATACATACATACATACATACATACATATATATACATACATACATACATATATATACATACATACATACATATATATGTATCTATGTATATATATGTATCTATGTATATATATGTATATATGTATATAAATAACCATATAGCTACTATATAGTCACTATAAGTAATAGTATCAGACATACACATTATTATAATGATAAATAATGAAGGGGTTTCAAATAATTATGAACAATAACCAATTTTTTCTGCATTCTCTATAATGATTTTGACATTGTAAATAGAGAGACACCATTTAACAACGCACCCATAAAATCAAATGATAAATAATGAAGGGGTTTCGTAGAAAACAAAGAGATATTCAATTGTTTTGCCATTCTCTGTGAGGATTTCGACATTATTAAACTGTAAGAGAGCATTCAAATGAAACTGTAAACCGCATACAAAGAAATCATCAATAGACAAAGCATAATGCAACTACGAAGGAGGTAAACCATCATTGGACATCCAATATGGCTGTTAATATTATTTACAGTGACTATATTGAAAGAAATGTTGGTTTATTGAAAATAGTATAATTTCAATTGAAAGATTTATAGCATTTAATGTTGATTGCAGAGGGAATTTAGTTATTCTGTGGGTACCAACTTGAATGTGCACCCTTGAATAAGGAATGTGCAGAGGGTATTTGCAGAGCTCAGGAATATGCAATGAACTGAACTGTAGTGAAAGTGACATGGAAAATTTTGTCTTATAATATAATTCGAATGTGCAATGCATTTGATTGTGGTAGCTACCTATTTTCAAATTAAAATTTTTGTGGGAATTACGTGGTCATATAATATTAAGGATGCAGTCCTCCATTGCTTCGAATTGTTCAATTTTCTTCTATGCTTTGAATGAAACTTGGTTTTTTAATTTGATTTTATGCAAATTCTTGGATATTGGGGAGCCTTACACCAGTTGTTGCAAATGCAGATCCATTTAATGCATGAAGCCATGAAGTGATATTTGGAAGAATGTACACTTGAGTGTCTAAGAAGTCTAAAATTGATTGTTTTTATGTCATGTAATGCACCAATAGCTGTGCATATGTAATTGTAATTGGAGTACATTTGTATTTTTTAGCCACTTGCATAAAGTGACAAATGTAAACATTAAGTTTTAAAAAAAATAAAAAATGTTTTTTTGTATTAAAATAGGAAATTTAACAGTAGTTGTTTATTTTTTTACTTTTTTGTTTTCAACTACTAATTCATTTGTGAACATGTATTGATGTTAAAATAAATATTTACTGGTATTTTTATATTTATGTACTAACATTTTTTTTTATGTTTTGGGGGGTCAACATGGTATTAAGGTGATGGTTATTAGAACTATTTCAACTATTGGTGCTCTTCCCCTATTACTTTTAATCAATTTGATATATTGAAAGGAATGTGAGAAATAATTCGCAAACCTATGTTTCTAAGTTAATTAAAAAAAGACTACTCTTAATTTACTTTATCATCATGGCCTTAATGGGAGCTAAAAATATATTTCATGTTTTATATAATATAATTATTAAATATATTTTTTACTATATTTTATATTTTTAAAATGTTAGCTATATTATATATTAAATATTTTAAAAATATATATTATATAAAATATAATGTATAATAATAATAATAAATATAATTTTATTATAAATTTTCTATATTAAAAATACAATTAATTTATATATATATATATATAAAAAGAAATTAAATAAAAAACATATTATAATATATAAATAGTAGATTTAATATTTATTAAAAATATTATTTATTATATGGTAAATAATTTTTTATATTCATTATTCAATATTACTAGAAGTGAGTCATTTAGTGAAATATCTTTTTGTTAAACTATGTTCATTTTTTTCCTCAACGCATCATTGACAACTTGCTACAATATGGCACACAGATTTTTATGAATGGTGTGTAACACAAACCAATGAATGGCCCTCATTTTAAAGGCCATCATGCTCTGCCTCTCTTTTTTGTTATTCTGACAACCACAAATGAGATACTATCCACCATTGAGTAAATGAAGTATGTAAGTAAACCCATTGACAATATTTTGGGTTGTTTTAATAATATTTATTTTTCTTTAATCATTTATTTTAATATTTGTTATATTGTAATATATAATATATAAGTGGCAAATTTTAATAAATATTATATGAAATTTTTAATAATATTAATAATAATTATTATGTATATATAAATCGAATTAAATCAATCATAAAATTTTGAATTGATTTTTTATTCTTTTTAATAGGTTTCATTTTAGTTCATATTTAAGTTTTATTTTTTTAGTTATTTATGTTATTTTTAATGAAATTACCAATTATAATTAAAAGTAATTAGAAACATATAAGTTGAATTAAATAAATCATAAAATTAGGAATCAACTTTTTAATATTTTTAATATGTTTGACATTAATTCATATTTAAGTTTGAGTTTAATTATTAATTATTAATATCTTTTTATGAAATTATAAATAATAATTCAATGTAATTAGAATTAATCTAATTTTCAATTATTTGTCTCATTATCTCTACTTCTATCTTATTCACTCAATCTATCCTACTCTTTATCTCTATGTCTCTATTTCTCTCTCCCCTCTAACTCCCTCTTTCTCCTTCCTTCGTTATATCTCTATTTCTATAGCTCTTAGTCCCTCTTCATAACTTTCTCTACCTCTATTTTAATATCTCTCTCCCTATCTCTTTCCCTGTCCATCTCTATCTCTTTCCCTCTATATCTATCTCTCCCTCTTTCCCTCCCTATCTCTAAAACATATTCTCTCTCTTCCTCCTCTACCTATCTCTCCTTCCCTCTCTCTATCTTTCCCCATCTCTCCTCTCACTCCCATATCTTGATCTTTCTATCTCTTCATCTTTCTCCCTTTCTCCTCCCATATAGCTATATCTATCTTTTTATTTTCCCATATATCTCCATCTCTTCCACTTTCTCTCTTTCTCTCCCCATCTCTTTCATTGCACCTCACCATCTATATCTCTCTATATCTCCTTCTTCCTCTATATCTCTCTATCTATTTCTCCTTATTTGTCTCTATCTTTATCACCTCCTCTACCTCTCTCTATCTATAGATATCTATTTGTCTCCCTCTTCTTCTATTTCTTGTTCCATCTCTCCATCTATTTATATCTCATTATTTCTTCGTCTCTCTCTACCCCTATATTTTTACATCTCTTTGTACCTCTCTTTATATATTGCTTTTTACTTCTCTCTATCTTTCTGTGTCTTTCTCTCTCTCTATATTTATCTCTTCCATCTCTACATATCCCTCTCCCCACCCTCTCTTTACCTCAGACCCCTCTCCTTCTCTCTCTCTCTCTCTCTCTCTCTCTCTCTCTCTCTCTCTCTCTCTCTCTCTCTCTCTCTCTCTCTCTCTCTCTCTCTCTCTCTCTCTCTCTCTCTCTCTCTCTCTCTCTCTCTCTAGCCTTATCTTTCCCTCTCCCTATTACAAACATAAAATGAGCCTGTTGATAATGAAGCCTAAACATCTTCTTGATTTAGAGGTTTTAGTTCAATTATGTTTGTATCCTTATAAGTAGATGCATAATTGATTTAAAACTATGACTTCTCCATTCAAACCTTTGTTGCACAAACAACATCATTTTCTATGTGGCCTACCAATTGACCTTGAATGTAATTTTTTTATATTGAATCAATAAAATCACTTCATGTATTGCACAAATGTATGCAAAAAATAAGACCCAAAAAAATTAATTGAATGTTTTGGGCGTACCCATTGCACAACAAGGTGCAAGTTGACAGTGGTGGTAAAAGCAATTTCTCTCATTGTGGACATGTTTTCTTCCCCGAGTCCAAGAGGTTTATATCTAGATGTTCTTATGTCAGATCTAATCGAGCTAGGTGTCAACATCTTATCTGCGTGGAAGGAGGGCATGTCACATGTAAGCAGTAGTCTGCAACGACTGTAGTGTCGTCATTTTGGACTTCTTTGAAGGGTCAGGGTTTGTAATGTCCTCATTATAGGAAATTCAAAGGCTCAGGGTTTGCCGATGAAAATATGAATGCCATTCAAAATATTTTTGAAACGTACATTTTAGGTTGTACAACTTAGGGTTTGAGGTAGTCGACTTAAAATGCCTCGAACCTCCTGAAGTGTTGCTATTGAAGTAAAGATTTAGGTTTTGTATGTGGAAAATGCTCTATTTTTTTTTTGGACTTTATCAATATTGAAGTAGCATCAGCCAAAAGATTTCAAAGCTAATAGATGAGCTGATAATTATTGAAGAAATTGAACCTTAAGTTTGTATACATGACATCATGATAGAGTTTTCTTAAAAAGGGATGACTTTAAAACCACTTTAAAAATACTTTATACAAAAAAATGAATTGGGAAAAATACATTTAAAGTGTCCTTTACATTTGGTATCTCTTTATATTTCTCTCTCTTATCACCATCTCTCTCTCTATATATTTCTCTCACACTTCCTCTCTAATATTAATCTATCTTCATCTCTACCTCTATTTTTCTCTCCCCCCTCTATCTCTAGACATGTTTCATTCTCTCTATCCATCCATATTTATAATCATGTTGTTTGTGCAACACATGTCTTAACGAATAAAAGATTGCTTCAAATATTCTCTCCATTTCTTTCCCTCTCTTTATCTATCACCATCTCTCCACCCCTCACTCCTTCCTATCTCCCCATTTATCTCTCTATCTATATCCCTCTCTCTCACTCTCTAGATTTCCTTTTATCTCTATCTCTCTGTCAATATATATATCTTTCTCTTTCGATCTATTTCTCCCTCTCTATCTTCCTATCTGTATAAATATTTCTCTCTCCCTTTAGCTCTCACTATCTCTGAATATATTTGTCTCCCTCTTCCTCTCTCACTCTATCATTACATCTACTTTTATCTTCCTATTTCCCCCATTATCTCTAGATATCTTTCCCTCTCTTTATCCACCCATCTTTCTCCCTCTTTATGTTTCTCTTTCCCTCTTCTTATACCTCTATATGTTTCTTTCCATCCCTATCTCTAACTCTCCATTTTATTCTTTCATCACTCGCTATATCTCAATCTTGTTATCGCTTCATCTCTCTCAATCCATATATCTCTCCCTCTCTCTACCCCTTTCTTTATATATCACTTCTTATCTTTCCCTCTCTATATATGTATCACTTCCATCTCTATCTCTATCTTCCACTCTATCTCTATATCCTTACCCTTCTCTCATGCTCTTCCCCCTTTCATCTCTCCCTCTTTCTTTCTCACTCCTTATTGCAAACATAATATGAGTCTTTTGACAATGAAGCATCTATTATCTTTTTTAATTAGATTTTTTTGTTTCATTCATGTTTGTATATTTGTAAGTGGATTCATAGTTGATTTGCAATCACTTCCCCATTTAGACCTTTGTTACACAAACAACATCATTTTCTAAATGTTCTATTAGATGATCTTGTGTACTACACAAATGTTTCCGAAAAATATAATTTTTTTTCCCCTAATTGACCTTCCACGCATATTCGGCCTACCCATCGCATACCAATGTGCAATTGCTAGTTATAAATAGTTGAAAGAGTTAAAATCACAACATAAATAGATCACATTTATATGCCATCAAAGGCCATGAATTTTTTTGATATTTTTTAGAAAGATATTTAAGAAATCTTTTATCTTAAAAATCTAGCTATCCAATACAAGAGGGCAAGTCTTTATATTGAAAAGTGTATGCATTCTACCAAATTCACATCAAGTAGGAACAAATTCTTATGATTTTGAACCTTTGCACTCAACAAGATTTGATCCTTTCAGCTATTTGATACTTCTTAACTTGAAGACATCTAGCGGTATCCATTCTAGATGAGAGAAGATGAAAGTGTAACCTCCAAATTATAGCTTTATAGATAGCACTCAATAATTGAAAGTGCAAATCCATAAAGTTTACCCCCATCTCACACACTTTAGTTGTAGGGTTTGAAACTACAAACATGCCCAACACCACATAATGTTACGACTTATTATAGTCAACTAATTTTGATTTCTACAAAAAAGGATCAAAGATTAGAGGCAATATTTTTTCATGCATCTTTTGAACTTTGAAATGATAATAAATTAAAATCTCATCCTCCACAGTTACCAACTTGTCAATAACACCATTCACCTATGGATACACGTGGCCCCTGCTTATAGTGCTCAAATGTGTGAGGATCTCACTACACTAGTGCATTAGGATATTGAGTTTCTTGTAGGGGTTTGTTGATAATGTGATGCATTAATAGAAATGAGAAAGTCCCCCTTAGAATAAGGTCCCACAGAGGGGAAAATATTTTAAATCATGTGTTAGTATGTAGATCGACTTAAAAGTTTAAGCTTCAAAAATTTAGGAAGTTGGTGGTCTCATAAATGTACAAACGTTAAAAATTAATAAGTAAATTTCATTTTCCCTCTTAAAAAATTATTTTGGTGAGAATCTAAACTTTTACATGTTTAACAAGTGACAAATTAAAAGTCCTAAGTTGGTGGAGCAATTTCTAGTGCCACCCCATTTGCACCTACTTAAATACGCAAATCTAAAATGTAGGGGCTCCTATTTTTTGGCGAAGATTCCAAATAATCCTATAGCAACTTTTTTTACTTTGTGGGACCTCTTCCTCCTTGAAAATTGAAGCTGAAGTCCCACTTCCCTTAATATATAATTTTTTAATGTTTAAAGTCTTGTGGATGCGTAAGCCTAACAAGGCAACATGGAATTCAACCATATTATTTGTGATCACTAATATTTATTTTCCAATAGATCCTACTAACTACCATTTTCTATTTCTTATGATTTAACTAACCCTTGATGGCCCATGTTTCTTATTGCCACAACTCAAAATTGAACTTGTGTCATCCCTCATTTGAAGAGATCCACCATGCATCTGCTCTAGTATTAGAAGGAAGGTTAATCTTTGAAACTCCATGAATGTATTTTTTTTTACTTGATTCCAAAATAAAATAAAATAATTTTGTACTTTTTTCATCAATATATTAGTTTGAATTAATAAATTTCTTATTTAAAAATAGTTAAAACATGTGAAGTAAACCATTTATTTTGTATTCATTTAAGCTTTCAAACATATAAAAAATAACTACTTAAAGTAATGGAAACGTTATTTATTTTAAATTAATTAAAATCATTTATTATTTATGAAACATTGACATTACTGCCATGGCTATACATATTATACAGATATAAAGAAGTAAGTTATTAAAATCATAGATAAAGTCAACGGCCACTTTATCTAGTGGTGAAGTTAAATGGTTGTGAATGAACCTACTAAGGATCAAGTCTTATTGAGTGCAAAGTTTGACATCATAGGAGATTGAAGCTATCAATTTTCCACAATCTCTTATGCTTCTTGCTGTTCTTTCTGGATTTGATTGTATTTGTATTTTTGGCATCGACGTTTTAGATCACATTCTATGAACCATCATTCGGATGTTAGAGAGCTCAAGGATTAGAAAGATGAATTATAAGAGATTATGCCTTAGTGAATTTGGTAGAATGGATACCCCTTTCAATCTAAAGACTTGTGCTTTAATATTGAAAAACTGTGTTTTTTAGATAAACAATTTCTTAAATATCTCTTTAAAACTAACAAACATAAAAAATATCTCCACATCTTTTAAACAAATGTATTTAAATATCCATTATTTTAATTCCAAACTTGAACTCTAAGAAATCTAATTGACTATAACTGTACTATTATGTATATATTAATATAAAACAAATGCAATAATGAACCATACGATTTTGATCTCTGGATATAGCAGTGTTGAGCTCAAAGAAATCTGACATCTTCTGAGAATACATGATATAGATCTTGACCACTCAGAAGTATCTACGCGGATACGCGTTTTTTGCGGGCCCATAGGATTACAGGTACTGTCCTTTTCTTGTAGAAGTCATGACGCAATCTATTTGAAAGTCATGTAACATATTTGATGGGCATGCATTTCTTTAGGTAGTTCCCGTTGTGAAGTGATATGAATTGAGCTTTTTGCAATTCAATTGCAATGGAGATTCAGATTGATAGGTTGAGTGACTTGCCCGACAATTTTATTGTGCTTTAAGACTCTTTCTCATCTCTCACTGAAAGATGCCATTCTCACTTCTCTTTTGTCTCACAGATGGAAAACCCTCTGTAGAAACATTCCCCACATCGATTTTTCTCTGTCTTTCTTCGTTTCACTCATAAAACTTATGTAATATTTTATACTAAATTGCTATTACATCCATCCATACTGAATTACGCGGTACCTTCCGTTGGAAACATGCCTAAGAAATGGAACTATGAGAAAAAAGACAAACTATACTTACTGAGTTACATCCATAATAAAAAAGACAAACTATCTACGATGTTGCAACTATTGCTTATTCGCTCCAGTCTTCTTTGTTTCTCTTGTCTTCCATATCCAACTTCTTCATGATTAGCCTGGCTTTTTCTACTGTATAGAGTGCTTTCTTCATTATTTCGAGGTTCCATTCCTGCATGCGTGAATTTTGGTAGTAAGATGTCTAGTTTTCTTTTTCATTTCCATTTTATAGAAGGACGTATATGGTAGGAACAGCTTAAACCACACACACTAAGCTTACATTTCTAGGCTTAAAAGTGTTAAACATCTAGAGTGAAGCGACATTTTCTAGGCTTAATATGTTGTTTAATGTGTGTTGTCACACTAAGAATACACTTCTAGGCTTAACAGTGTTAAACACTCAGAGTTGGTAACATTGTCTAGGCTTAATATGTTGCTTAGTGTGTGTGGTTTAAGGTTGGGCCCTGTTGGATGCTTGGATAGTGATTATGTTGTCATCTATAACCATCTCCTCAACCAAATTTATGATTTCCCATGCTTCAGTATATGCCTGCAAACAATCCTTAGTGGCCTTTCAACTAGAAAATTATGTAATATTTTATACTAAATTGCTCCTAACTTTTTACTATGGTTGAGGTCCTAGCTTCATCTGCATTATCACTAGCTTAGTTCGAGCTATCAAAAACCAACATGAAAGACTAATTCACATCCTATTAGGGGAAGATGTCAACAATCACTTTTAATAAGTTAGTACTCCACTTTTCCTTGTGTCATTGAGTGTTGTCATCCTCATCCAGTGCCCTAGTGATGAATAGAACCCAAAGGAGAGAAAAATGTGGGTTAATAATGGGTCATTTCTACTATTTGGATAGAAGCTCAAATTGATCATCACATCATCCACAACTTTCTTAATGCCATAATACCAATGGGGTTTGATGACCATGTCTACAACCACCTGGATGTAGATTCTTTTATCTCCCTTGCATCGAACAATACTGCAATAAAAATAGAAGATATGTCCATGTTTGTCCTATATCTATGAGAGGAGGAGAGAAACCTCGGGAACCAATCTATATGGCTATCACCTTTTTTGGCTAGATCTTCCAAACTTTTTAATAGTTCCCCTTGGTTCTTCCATCATCCACGATGTAGGTGAATAAATTAGATAGAGAAGAAGAGCCCCACAACCTCTACCTCTATTGTGGGGGGCTATAGTTTAGCTCTCAGATTCTATGCGATTGAGGGTGGTTAAGAAACAAACATAGATAGATAGAGGTTGAACCAACCATTACTTTTTGATTGTTTTACCCATGATGAAGAAACACCTTGAAGCTTGAAGAAGAGAGAGTTGGGAGCTTGGGATGGATAGGCCCGAGGCTCTTAACACTAACTTGATAGCATGCAACACTATCAAAGAATTTGTATATAAAAATTTAACCGAGGATCAATCACTTCCCTACAAAAAGCTATTTGACACTTCTTGGCATGAAGACATATATTGGTATCTGTAGACACCTATTTTTGTCCACCTAATTAAATAAATTTTATATTTGTTTAATTACCATTCATCCAAATATTAATTAAATTCACATTTAATTAATATTTCATCCTTTTTCAACTATTAATTAAATCAATATTTAAATAATTCATCCCAACCCTCTTCTATTAATTAAATAATTTATTCAATTTATTTGATTTAATTCACTTAACCAAATTCAGATCATTAATTAAATAAATAAATCATATTTGTTTAATTAAATTTTCTCTCAAATTTAAATAAATTAATATTTATTTAAACCCCCCAAAATCCCATCTCTCACATTTAAATAAATTAACATTTATTTAAATTGAATCATCTTTATCCTCCACCCACTTGCATTTTCCCACAAATGCAAGTTGCACCACTATTTTAAATTAATTAATTATTTATTTAAAATCCTATTTATCCTCTCCCACTTGGAACCTTTAATGGCTTCCCTTAAAGTCTTCAATCCTTTAAGGCTTCATTCTAAGAGTCTTCTCTAGCTTTTAATGGTTTCCCTTAAAGAATTCAAACTTAATGGCTTCCCTTAAAGTCTTCAAACCTGTAATGGCTTCTTTCTAGAGTCTTTTTAAGCCTTTAATGGTTTCTCTCAAAGTCTTCAAGAATTTAATGCTTTATCCCCCCTTTTCTCATTTAAATAAATTAAGATTTATTTAAATAAAATCCAAAATTCACATTCACATTTAAATAAATTAATATTTATATCTAAATGCAAAATGCACCATTTAATTGAAATAAATGATTTATTTTAATTGGAAATCCCAAAATTCCTCCCACTTGCATTCTCCTACAAAATCCACTTGCATGCCTAAACCCCTTCTAGATTCTTCTAATCACTTCTAATTTAACCTAATCCTATCCTAATCATTGTCACATTCCTAAATAAAAAGAAGTCACTTCTCAAAAACCTCCAAAGTCTTCAATAACCATTAAAGACTTTATGCCTTCAAATGGTTAACCTCTAAAATCTTCCAAACCATTAAAGGCTCATGCATAACCATTTATGGTTAACTCACCTTTGACCTTTGGTTAGAGACTTTCCTCTAACTTAACCATCCTTTTAATTCATGGGTCTCTTCAAATAATTTATTTCTTTGACTAAGGTAACCATTTAACCATTGCACATTCATTTATCCCTTGGATAAAATGAATATCCATTAACCTAACCCTAACCCAACCCCCTAGGGTAACCATCATGTCCCCTCAAACATTTAATGCTCCTTATCTCTCCTCTCAAGCCTCCTCATGGTGACACTTGCCAACATGGGATTGGGTTGAAAGTGTCACATGGATTGAAGATCATTCAATCCTAAACCTTGTTAAGATTGCTCAATCTTAACCATCCAACTCCCCATTTCTTCTATAAATAGATCTCATTTCCTTCATTATCATAATCCCAGGTTTTTGCATCCAAGTTATGCTATTTTCTTGTTTGCGGGTTATCAAGGAGTCTCATTTGCCTCTCTTTTCAAGCTTAAGCATTTAGGAGAATTCTAGTATTAGAATTATCATGATAGCATAGTTGTATCATGTGAGCATATTAGTATAATAGCTTTATCATAGCACGTTAGTTTCTTTATCATAACTTAGTATTATCATAGCATTATCATGTTAGGATAGCATATCATACTAGCATAATCTTCATTTTAATCTCCTCATCTTACACCATATCATAGCTTTTCATATCCATATCATGCTAAGATCTTAGTTGCACCTGCATTTAGATCTTTTATCATATATCCCTCATTCTTTAGGTAGTCATCCTAGAGATCAAGTGCTCTTCCAAGCTGAGAGCCACCTTGATTTGAAGGATCATTGGAGATAGAGAACAATGAGACATGCTTAGAGATTTTGTTTCATTTACTTATGTTTTATGTTTCATTGAACTCTAACATAATGTTTCATTGGTGTGCTTGAGTTGTTTGTGTCTTGTTTAGCAGATTCCACACTTTTCAGCTTACAGTATCCATTCTAGTTGAGAGAAGATGAAAATGTAGCCTCCAAATTATAACTTTATTAATAAAACTCAATAGTTGGAAGTGCAAATCCATAATGTTTATCCCCATCTCACACACTTGAGTTGCAGGGTTTCAAAATACAAACATGCCTAACACCACAAAATGTTATGACTTTTTATAGTCAATTGATTTTAACTACTACAAAAAAGGATCAGAGATTAGAGGCAACATTTTGCAATGCATATTTTGAACTTCTGAAATGATAATCCATTAAAATCTCATCCTCCACATTTTCCAACTTGTCAATAACACCATTCAACTCTGGATACATGTGGCCCCGCCTTATAGTACTCAAATGTGTCTAGGATTTTACTACCCTTATGCATTAGGATATTGAGTTTCTTGCAGGCATTTGTTGACAATGTGATGCATCAATAGCAATGAGCAATTTCCCCTTAATATATAGTTTTTTAATGTTTAAGTCTTGCACATGCGTAAGCCTAATAAGACAACATGAAATTCAACCTTATTACTTGTGACCACTAATATTTCTTTTGCAATAGACCCAACTAACTACAATTTTCTATTTCTTATGATTTAACCAACCCCTAATGTCCCATGTTTCCTATTGCCACAATGTCAAAATTGAACTTGTGTCATTGCTCATTCGAAGGGATCCACCTTGCATTTGGTGTGGTATTAGAAGGAAGGTTGATCTTTGAAACTCAATAAATGTGTTTTTTGTGTTTACTTAATTATAATTAAAAGTGAATATTTTAATTAAAATATTATATTGTATTAATAAATTAATTCCAAAATAAAATTAAATAAATTTGTACTTTTTTCATGAATATAAATTATTTTAAATTACTAAAACTCCATTTTAAAAATAGTTAAAATATATGAAGTAAACAATTTACTTTGTATTTGCTTAAGTTTTCAAACTTATAAAAAAAATCTATTTAAAGTAATGGAAATACTATTTATTTTTAAAAAATTAATATAAATTACAATTTTTTTTTTAATAAAACATTGACATTATTGACATGACTATATATTATAAAGACATACATTAATAAGTTATTAAAATCATAGATAAAGTCAATGGACACTTGATCTATTGGTGAAGTTGAATGCTTTTGAATGAGCCTTGAATGGTTGTGAATGAGCCTCCTAAGGATCAAGTCTTAAATTTTGTGCGAAGTTTGACATCATACCCCCCTTTCAATCTTAAGACTTGTGCTCTCGTATTTAATAACTAACTTTTGATAAAAAATTTCTTAAATATCTCTTTAAAAATATGAAACATTAAAAATATCTCTACATCTATTAAATAAATGTATTCATCTTTAAATAAATATATTTAAATATTATTTATTTTTATTCCACTTGGAAAACAATTTTATGAAACTTGAACTCTAAGAAATCTAATTGACTATGCAAGATTAAAATGCAGTATTGATTGTACTATTGAAAATATAGAAAAAGTACAATAACCAACTTGACATTTTGCTCTCTCGATATTGCAGTGTTGAGGTCTAAGAAAGCAGACATCTTCTGAAATAAATCTTGAATGCTCGAAAGTATCTACGCGGAGACGCGTTTTTTGTGGGCTCATCGGATTAAAGGTACTGTCCTTTTCTTGTCGAAGCCCAGTAACATAACTACGTAATCTCTTTGAAAATTTCGTAGAAACCCTCAACTTTCCTCTGAGGTCCACCACTTCCTCCCATGAAAGCTTTTGATACTGTGCTCAAGGAATGGCTTGGTTCCAAACCGTCACATACACGCGGCACACTGGAACAAGGCTACATGAGCCTCTAGTATTTTATTGCAGGCATTGTTATGCAGATATGTAACATATCCGTGGGTATGCATTTCTATAGGTAGTTGCTGTTGTGAAGTGATATGAATTAAGCTTTCTGCAATTCAAATGCAATGGAGATTAAGATTGATAGGTTGAGTGACTTGCCTGACAATTTATTGTGCTGCAATATTCTTTCTCGTCTCTCACTGAAAGATGCCATTCGCACTTCTCTTCTGTCTCACAGATGGAAATCCCTCTGGAGAAACATTCCCCACATCGATTTTTCTCAGTCTTTTTTCGATTCACTCATAAGGCTTACATGCCGCCTTGCAGAAACGGCAGAAATGAAATCCTCTGTTAAGTACATAGAAAATGTGATGAACAATATCCTTTCGCTTCACTCTACCTCTCTTGAGAGTGTGCGGTTTGATCTTTCCTTCCAGGGAGGGCAGAATCGATTAGGGGGAAAAATACTCAACAATGTGAGCATTGAGCAATGCATAAAAGGGGCAGCTGTGAAGGGAGCGAAAAGAGTTTCTCTTTATTACAGGGGAATGTGCAGAAGGCAAGTGCCATCTTCTCTTTTTGCCTGTGAGCTTTTAAGGGTTTTGGAAATGGAGGGTTTCTGGATTACAGAAATACCCAGTGATTTTAGAGGTTTCCTGTTTTTAAAGGCTTGTTCTCTTTTGGATGTTGGTGATTTGACTGATGCGAGACTGCAGCAGCTCATAGCATTGTGCCCACATCTTGAGAAGTTGGTGATCAAGCGCTGTGCTGGCTTGTTTAATTTGCGAATCTGCGCACCCAATCTCAGTTACTTGAACTTAGGAACTTCTTCTATAGAAAACTTTACAGCAGATTGTCCCCAGTTGGTTGAGCTCAAAATAAAGGATTGTTTCATGTTGTGTAAATTTGAGCTTAATTCCTCCCCTTTTATGCAAGAAATGGAGCCATCAGATATTTCATCACTTAAAGAGATTCCGGCTTCGAAATCCCTGAAAAAATTATCCCTTCGAATAGGATTAGATACTCCATTTGGAGTACTCATCAGCACATTTCCAGACCTTGAAGAGCTGAAAATCACAGACATTCTCATCCAGGTAAATCGTTTTCTTCTTTTGTATTAAAGTTTCTTTCACAGACATCTAGATTTTGTATTATACTGTAGTCTTTTTTGGGATGGCAGGACATGGTAGCAGGGGAAGTTGTATCAGACACGGCATTCCCAAAACTGAAGAAAGTAGATGTACGTATTTCATCAGACATATGGGGTCAGAAGGAAGTAGGTTTGTTGGATTTCCTTCTTAGCAATGCTCCCAAGTTAAATTCCATGGCTCTCCGTCACGCTCCAGTTGGAACAACATTATTTACTGATCCAGAGTTCATGAGTCAGTTTATGAGTCAGATTTAGGATATGGAATACCCATTTGTAAAAATGAAATTTCATCATGTTGAAGACAGTAGAAAAGTGTAGTAAAAACTAGTAAATATTCCACCTGTTATAGAAGCAGTAAATTTGCAGCTTCTTTTAATGGTACTACTCTACTAGGCTTCTAAGAAGGGCACTCGTACAGTAGTGATAAAATTCGACTTTATATGGTTTAAATTTTGATTCAGACGGTTTTTCAATAGTTGGTAGGATATGTTATGATTTTCGTCTCTTTATACAGTTTTGTAATATACTGAAGAATATACAAGTGTAGCGTTTCATCTATTTATTTGCCATAATTGATTTCTCAGAAGCTAAATGAAAAATTTGGTGGCAAATTTGCAGGCCCTAAATAAAAAATTATCCATTATCTTCTCAAAATTTTTATAGTGTTACTATTATAGATCAACTGTTTAAAGGTTTTTTGGTTACTGAATTACTGTGAAACAAGCATGTATTTGGTGGTTTCAATGTAGATATAGAATTATTTCACTTCCATGTATAACAATATGGTATGCTAGGCACCAGGGCTTGTTGTCTTTTGCCTATGTCAATGCCCCATGTTGGGAACAGGGCCTTTTTCATTGCCTCTCTAAAAGTTGACATCAGATTGGAAATGACATCAAATGCCGATTTTTAGCTGTCATAGATCTTCGGGCGCCACAGTTTCACAAAGACGAATTCTAAATCAAACACATCTCTTAGGAATTTTACCCTGAACATGTTGCAGATCCATCTTTTCTCAAAATTGCCATTTCTATGACTATGTATTGGGTTTTACTATTCCATTGTTCTAGTAGTCTTCAACAAATGTCCTCGCATGAAACTTTTAAAGTAGATGCTTCCCTTGGCAAGTTCAGAGATAAGTTCTTTGTCAGTCTTTCCAAAGCTTGGATTGGCAATGCTTTACAGTCAAGACAAGTTGCAGAGGCGAGTCATTATGAATTATCTTTCTAGGTTTTGCAATAATGTTTGAATTATCTTTTCTTTCTTTGATTTTAGTCCTCTCTTGCCTTTCTACTCACTTTGAGATCGGTGTACTTCCTTCCCCTCCTATCCCTCCCCTTTGCCGGCAACTTGGTAGTTCTTCTTATGCACTCTTGCATCTTGATGATGGATCACGGTGTCTGATCCAAAATGTTGATACAAAAACTCTGAGAATATTTTTATCAGATTAGAATGTTAAATTAGTCATTAATTGTTTCATAGATAAAAGTTTTAGCTGGACTGGTCAATTCCACAAAAATGTCTCTGGGGTTGCAGATAGCCAACAAGGGCTTTATTATTATTTGACTCCTTGTTTCAGTTCACGAACTGACCCAGCAGGTTTAAGGTTAGGATTTGAGTTTTCTTCCATGATTTCTAAGTTGAATTCGGTGTTACTAAAACTTCTAGTCTCAATATAACTGAGGAGATCTACTCGTGTTTTTTTTCTAAGGCTTTTGAGTCCAAAGTTCCAAACCCTCTGGTGGTAAGCATTCCTTTTCATTATAGTTGAAGAGACATACCCCAGACTTAATCTGGACTGGCAGACCATTGGCCTAAGTGAAACTGTTAATGCTTGGGAGTGTCATTCAGACTCTCTTTCCCTGAAAACCAATTTGGGTGTTGATATTGGTCACATTAGAAAATAAGGTGGAGTAGTGGTTTCTAAAATCCATCTCTACTGTTTTGATGGTCCCAACCTCTTCGCCTCCTCATGATAGATATCCCCACCAAGATAATACAAAATGTTTCGTTTCTCGTCACATTGCCATTGCCGTTGCGATCGTTTCTCGTTTCTGATAAACATAAGTGTCTTCCCCATTTTCAAAACCCCATTTTCAAAATTGTTGAAGAGGTTTTTCAGATTTTCTTTGTTTCGAGCTGGGCAGTCTTCTGGCTGCTCTCCACTTATTGGCCGACAGAGGGTATGTTCACTGCCTGCTTATTGCTCTCCCATGACTTCTCAATAGCATGGATGCTTACCCAGCAACGAGGGCATTTTTTTGGCCTGGTTCTTGCCCATTTTGCCTGTTGAGGAGTTATTAGTTTTTGCCGCTTGGTGTTCAGGATGCATAACTGCAAGAATCTAAAAAGCAAACTGGAGAAGGGAGGGAGAGAAGAAAAGGAGGAAGAATAAAAACAAAAGGAAGAAGAATGCTCAAGCTCACGCTGCTCAGGAGCCCATGGATGATGTATGCAAATGATTTGACTAGAGGGTGGGGTACCTTCAACAACTGGGACCTCTCTCCTGGCATTGGTTTTATAGTTTTAGCTGGATAAGTTATTTTACACTTTTGTTGTCTCTGAACTTGTGATAATGGAGATGTCTCTTTCCGTTCTGTGGGGCCACAATTGTTCTTGCTGTTGTTTCATTTTTCGGGCTCTCTCATATTTCTAATTCCTCAGCATTACAGATTTATTTAACTTCAGGGCATGATACCATTCTGTCCAATTTTTTTTAGCTCAATATATATGAGTCTATCTCATTTTAATAAAAAAAAATTCAATCTCTCTGGTTTGGAAAGTTGAAATTGTTATGGAGAGGATCTATTGTTGAGCATTATTTTAACTCTGAGCTTCTCAAAATCTTATGTGATAATTTCAAATTATTTCCATTTTATTTACATCAATTTACTTGACAAGTTTCCTAGTTATGACTAAGGTTTCAAGTCCACATCATCAAATATGATGCCACATTAGCATACTTTTTGTTGAGGTGTAAAAAATGGCTCCAAAAAAATTAGATCCATGTTTGTGCATTAAGCTACATTTTAGAGGCACGTTGATGTGACATCACATGATGTGCTCCTTCTTAGATCTAAGGAATACATTTTATTCAATTATAGTACTCATGATCAACACTAACAACTTTAAAGTTACAACTATTATTGTTATAAAATTAGATATATTAGACGTTAAATTAGCAAATGCTGTAATAACTATTGGAATAAATTCAATTACTAGATCTTGCCCTCTATTGATAGGTCAATAGAGAAAAATTCAAATAAAAGTAGTATAGATTTCAGGATAACAAATTTTTGAAGGGGGGTGATTAGAGAATACCTTAATTTGCTCAGAGTGATTGTAATGAACCTAGAAGTTGGAGGGATGGTTAGGGAGGATGGAAGTAAATGAATACCTTAACTTTTATATTAAACAAAGCAAGTTTACAAGAAGAAAGCTACCAACATGTAGCTGAAGAAAATGAAGAACAGCTCTTAAAAGAAACTAAATTCATACAGCTGACAGACTTAACAGTGTCATACAATTTCATCGTATTCCTCATGTGCTATCGTATGACGAATACCTTAATTTGCTGAGAGTATTTGCATTGAACCTAAGTGTAAAGGGGGTGGAGACCTGTGATGTAGAAATCAACCTTATAGAGAGACAAAAGCTGGTTTTTTAATGTGCTAATCCTTGTTCTGGTTCCATACCATTCCTTTTCTAGAATAGCTTATTTGGATCGACTTTGAGACCAATTGTTTGTCTGTCCTTTGGGAAATTTATTGTTATGCTTAATGATGGGCATTAATGGCCCTACTCGACCAACCCGTGCATTCATTGATATTTATAGTAGTTTTTGTAGTGGTTGCGAGTTGCTATAAGAGTTATGATTTTAATTCGATTTGAGGGGTTGCAAGTCTGAAACAAGTTGCATTGGATAAGTTTAGCATTTAGCATTTAAGTTTAGCATTTAGCATTTAATGCTCTTCGCATGAACATGAGTTGGACTCCTGCTAGGATAAAAATTGATCTGAGTTACTAGATGGATTGAAGTGGTTCTGTATAGAATAATTTGGGTAGGAAAAGGGATTTAGTTACTATTCATGTTTTAATAATCGTTTACTGAAATTAAAAGTTCATAAATTTTTTTTTAATAAGTCAATAGCTTTTCACTTGTATTTCTAGTAGTTGAAAAAGCTTTTCACTCGTATTTTCATTGGTTGAAAAAAAGCTACTAATTAGCGGAATTGTGTAACTTTATTAGTACTCATAGTGTACAATTATTGAAACATTTGTGATTAAGTATTGGATCATTTGTGCAAATTTTGTGATGGTCAAAGAGAATGGTTAATGGGGAAATAAAGACTATATATTATATATCACCTCGAAATGATCACTTTTTTACCCCTGTGAACATAACATATCCCCTTGTATTTATCATAACTGCTCAAAAGTTGAAACTATAGCTACAAGCTCTTAAGTTGCATATAAAGAAAACACACAAAAAATCATCGAATCTGATGTATGAGTTAAAAACTTAGGGTGCGTGAAGTTAGCTATAACAGGTGTTGGTACCCTTCCCTAGAATTACACATTTGGAGTTGTTTTGAGAGTATCAAAGAGGATTATTGGATCTATGCATTCAACCATTGTTAAATCTTACATATAGGATGTGGTAGGATAGAAATGGACTTGAGTTACTTCATGGATTATGTGATTATTAAAGAGGATTGTGGGATCTATGTATTCAACCATTGTCATTTTATCTTATATATAGAAAATTGAACACGTCGATAATTTTGAAGGGATTACCAAACCTATATAATGGGTGAGGTATTTCATTATGTGATTAAATTTAGTTATAATTGTGTTGTGTGAAGACATTGATTTGGTGTGAAGCTAGCGAGTTCTAGATTTGGACTACAAATTGCAATGTGGAGAGTTAAAAGGGTCCTTAGGTTCTTGTAAAGTGTTTTGAGAATTTTCATTAGAGCCTGATTTAGATTAATTATATTTGTGGGATAAAATTGAATTCTCTATTAGATTTTTCGTATTAGCCTAGAACTTAATTTGGGAAATCAATAAAGAAATTGTTTGTGCCTCAAAGAAAATGTATGATTTAGATTGTTGTGTATGCATGTTTTGAAATTATAGTATTGTTGTAGGTAGAATAGTTTGTAAGGCTAATGAAATAGGTATAGTCCATCTTAGCAAATAAACTCGATCCTCCAAGATAGCTTAAGTATTTGTAAGGTTGGTATTGTGAGGGGTTCAATATTTTGGTCCTTAGATAGTTTTAGGAGAAAGTCCATTGGCACCCAAGGTCACTACAAATATTTTTATTTCAGTATGTTTGAATTAGTTTCATGGTTTTTGTAGTGTTTTATTTTTCTAGTGCTTACTTTTAAATTATTATTGTAGCTTGTGATAACTCAATGATGAACCACTAGTACCAAACCGGTACTGAGAGGGGGGGGGTGAATCAGTACAGACATAAATACAGTCCAAAACCGGTTTGACAGCAACCACTCACAATGACTAATAAACAGAGATACCGGTAAAACAGAGTGCAACCGGTAGCATCCAGAATAACTCAATCAGTCATGAACCGGTCACTTACTAAGCTTTTCTCTTAGCTCAATACCACATTATCATAATATTCTCATGCATGAACTAGTAGACCTAACCAGATGTCAAATCTTCACAACAGTGAGTTCAATATGTTTTATAGACAGACATAAAACATAGAAACTTCATGTGCATAACAGATAAAACAAAGCATCACAAGACAAAAGCATTTCACATGACACACATATTTTTCACGTGGAAACCCAACTGGAAAAAACCACGGTGGGGATGAATACCCACAAGCTTCTTTTTGAACTCTTTAGAAGTCCGCTCTGTTAGGAGCCTTGTCCGGTTAAGAACATTACAATAGGTTCTGGTAGGAACCAATCCTGTTAGGGATCACCTGGTTAAGGGTTAAACCCGACAGGGTCACCTTGTTAGAGGATTTTAAGAACTCAATAGCTGAAAGGATCTCCTAAGCTTCTCTAGCTTCTCAGAACTCATTAGCTTCGAGTTGCCCGGTTAAGGGATTTACAGCAAGCCGATTAAGACCACCCGATTTAAGGGATTTCGAATCAAGCCAGTTAAGGCTACCCTATTAGGGGATTTTGCAACTATTGAAGTGGTTAGAGATCAACAGGTATTACAATGATCTGTTAATAGTACTTAATACTAATACAGATTTGTTTAGGCTCCTCTTCTCCTTCTGCACATACACTTTGCAGGTATCTCTTTTCTCCTATGGTTTGGCAAGAATCTTGTATCACTTTCGTTGGATACACACTCACAACTTTTTGCCAACAACTTTAGACAAAAACCTAACATCGACCTTATAGGGAACATACAGGTCGGTAGCAAAAACCTTAAACCCTAAACCTGTTAGGTTGAGCAATTCAAACGGTTTGATCCTGACCGTTGAAACATACTGCATTGAATGCACCAGTCTTGAGTCGATCTCAAGACATTCTCCATCGTCTATTACCCACCGTTTTCATGGCGGCTGATAACCCATCACGCGTTATCACTATTTGATAGACTTCGCACATTCCCGAGGTAGATAGGAATAGTCTTCTTCATGCAAGATCCTTCACATGCACAGAGCTTATGTGGCAACACGATCTAGTAACTCATCACACAAAGATCACCGATTGAGTCACACAGACTTGAGATACTCCAACTGGAAACCCTGAAGTGGAAGCTGCCTTACCAACCGGTAGTCATATAGTGCTTCCATGTGCTGGTTCCCATAACTGCATGCCAGTTCACTTTGAACAAATGTGCCGCTTCACTTTGGCATATACCGGTTCACACATATGCCGGTATCTCTTTCTTCTCTTATCTCATGTGCCGGTTCACACTATGTCTCATATTGACATCAATGACAACATACAATATCATTATGTCTTCATGCCAGTTTACATAAGGCTCATGCCAGTTTTCATAATGCCAACAATCTCCCCCTTTGGCATTGATGGCAATATACAAAAAATATCTTCTCTGCTTCACATCTTCTCCCCATTTGCTGCAGATGTCTTTTCGCTTCACTTCTTCTCCCCATTTGCTACAGATATCTTTGCGCTTCACTTCTTCTCCCCCTTTGACAACAATGCCAAAGTGGAGGTACAATCACCACTGTTTCCTTATGCTGCTCCCCCTGAGGAGTAGCATCCTTAAACACACCAATCAACCAAAGATTTGTCTATCCAGTACCTGACTGATGTGGAACAACCACTTTTAGTTCACCTCCTGAAGGGGCAATACCCCTAATTCACCTCTCAAATGCACAAATGTTGTCTTTGGGAGAGGCTTGGTGAATATGTCTGCTAACTGCTCCTTACTGGACACATGCTCTAGTGCAATCTCTTTATTCTGAACCTTTTCCCTCAAGAAATGATACTTAAGCTCAAAATGCTTGGTTCTAGAATGTAAAACCGGATTCTTTGATATATTGATAGCACTTGTGTTATCACAGAATATACTTACCAGTTCAGGTACAGGGATCTTGAAGCCTTCCAGTACATGCTTCATCCAGATTGTCTGAGTACAGTTCATGAAAGTTGCAACATACTCCACTTCCGCTGTAGACTGAGAGATGCAACTCTACTTTTTACTTATCCATGAGACCAGTCTACCACCGAGAAAGAATGCACCATCGGTTGTGCTCTTCCGGTCATCCACATTACCGGCCCAATCAGCATCTGTGAATACTTTCATATTGAAATTATTGTTGTATGGGTACCACAATCCATAGTCAATTGTTCCCTTTAGATACCTAAGAATCCGCTTGACTGCACTCAAGTGAGATTCTTTTGGACTCTTCTGGAACCTTGCAGTGATGCCAACTGCATGTGCAATATCCGGTCTGCTATGCACTACATAGTGCAACTTACCAATCATTGATCGGTATTCCTTCTCATCAACTAGTGCGGAATCATCTTCCTTTGTCAATTTGCAACCGGTCACCATGGGTGTACCAACCGGTTTGCTATCTTCCATGCCAAAAGTCTTCAACACCTCTTTGACATATTTGGACTGAGTGATGAAGATTCCATCTTTCATCTGCTGGATCTGCAGTCCAATGAAGAACTTAATCTCCCCTATGAGTGACATTTCAAACTCTTTCTTCATCTCATCAGCAAACTCATGAGTCATCTTGTCATCTCCACCAAAGATGATGTCATCAACAAAGACTTCACAGATCAGGATCTGATCTTCTTCAGACTTCAAGTAGATATTACTATCTTCACTTGTTCTCTCAAATCCAATCTTCACAATATGGGAATGTAGGCACTCATACCATGCCCTAGGTGCTTGCTTTAGACCATATAATGCTTTGTGTAGCCTACATACCATGTCACTGTCTTCAAATAGGGTAAACCCATCTAGTTGCTCAATATATACCTCCTCTTCAAGTACACCATTTAGGAATGCAGATTTTACATCCATTTGATACACCTTGAATCTCTTAAAAGCTGCATATGCAAGAAGCATACGAACTCCTTCCAATCTGGCTACAGGAGCAAAGGTTTCTCCATAGTCTTCACCTTCTTCTTGAGCATATCCTTTGCATACCAGTCTAGCTTTATTCCTAATCACTGTGCCATCCTCATTCAACTTATTTCTAAACATCCATTTGGTGCCAATGACATTCTTATGCTCTAGTCTGGGTACCAAGGACCATGTACCATTTTTCTCTATCTGGTCAAGTTCTTCTTCCATTGCCTTGATCTAGTCTTCATCATTATGAGCCTCTTTGAATGATTTAGGCTCAAACTCAAAGATCATGCATAAGTTTTCTCTGATCTTTCTTTTGGTAAGGATTCCTGCATCCTTATCACCTATGATCTGCTTGGGATCATGATTCAACTTGACATACCGAGGAATGGTCTTAATTGGTTCTTCTTGCTTTTCTTCTTCATCTTTATCTTCATCAGTATCAACATTCACCGGTTCAGGAACACTGTTACTGGTGCTCGCTTGACTGACAACCGGTTCCCAAAAGGTTGCAACCGGTTCATTTACAACTTGCTCATTGCCGGTTTTCTCAGTCTTCTCAGAGGATTCATCAACTCTTACATTGATGCTTTCCATAATTCTCTGAGTCCTATTGTTGTAGCACTTGAAAGCTTTACTCTTGGTGGAATATCCTAGAAATATTCCTTCGTCACATTTAGCTTCAAATTTGCCCTAATGTTCACTCCTCTTGATGTAACATTTGCTACCAAAGACCTTAAAATAATTTACCACAGGGGTCTTACCGGTCCAATACTCATAAGGAGTTTTGTCCTTGCCCTTTTTGATGAGTACCCGATTCATAGTGTAAACTGCAGTGCTCACCGTTTCTCTCCAAAAGGTGTGAGCAACCTTTCCTTGGATCAACATAGTTCTAGCTGCTTCAACCACAGTCTGGTTATTCCTCTCTGCTAGGCCATTCTGTTGTGGAGTCCGGGGGGTAGACAGCTGTCTCTTGATGCCAAATTCTTCACAGTACTTGTTGAATTCACTGGAAGTGAATTCCCCTCCTTGATCAGTTCTGAGACACTTGATCCTTTTACCGCTTTCCTTTTCCACTAATGCTCTGAAAGCTTTGAATTTCCCAAAAGCTTCAGACTTGTCTTTCAAGAATGTGACCCACATCATTCTTAAGCAGTCATCAGTGAGAATCATGAAGTACCTATCACCCTGCACACTTCTAGTTTTCATAGGACCACATAAATCAGTATGCACAAGATCAAGCAAGTTGTTAGCAGTGAAAGATTTACCTTTAAAAGTTGAGGAAGACATTTTCTCCAATTGACATTCTCTACACAAGGTATTATCCGGTTTGCTCAGCACCAGCAACCCTCTAACTGCCTTGATCTTACTAGCCTTCACAATGTTGTCAAAGTTCACATGGCAAAATCTCCTATGCCATATCCAGCTATCATCAAGCTTAGCCATAAGACATGTACTTATATTAGCATTTAGATGAAATAGGTTACCTTTAGTTTGCATGCCGGTGGCTACCAATTTACCATCTTTACCTTTGATTCTGCAAACTCCATTCTTGAATTGCAGAGCAAGTCCACTGTCATTTAACTGGGCAACACTTAGAAGGTTGTGTCTGAGACCATCAACCCAATACACATTGTCAGCACTACTCTTTCCATTCAAGGAGATGGACCCTCTGCCTTTGACCATGCATGGTGCATCATTGCCAAAGCGAACCACACCACCGTCATACTCTTCTAATGATAGAAACTTGCTCCGGTCACTAGTCATATGGTGAGAGCAGCCACTGTCAATGATCCACTCATTGGAATCATCAAACCGGGAGACAAGAGCCTTCTTGTCTATCACATCTTCCTTTACAGCAATGAACACAATGTCTTCATTTTCTTCATCTTCAGATTCCTCATCTGTGACACCTTCATCAACTGCCATAAAATAATTTTTCTGGTTTCCTCCTTTGAATTTCTTGAACCTTTCCGGTTTGTCCTTGTTGTCACTATTAGGACAGTTCATAGCAATATGTCCTATCCGGTTGCAGGAGAAACATTTCAAAGGTAGTTTACCTTTGTATTTACCAGTTCCTTTTGGGAATCTCCTGGCTAGAAGAGCTTCAAATTCCATCAGAAACTCTTCATCCTTCATCTCTCTGTTCTGACTAGGTTCCCCATTAGTGCTAGCCTCTTTTCCTTTTTTGGATGGTATAGCAGAAGCTTTAAAAGTTGATTCTGACTTTTGAACACTACCATCAAAGCTATTTAGCTCATAGGCTGTCAACTTGGCTATGATGGAGTCCAAGGATGCCTTAGACTTGTCTATTGATCTCAGCTCCTGAATAGCAACAACCCTTATTGCATAGACCGGCAACAGGGATCTCAGGACTTTACTTACCACAGTGGAATCTTCTATTTTGCCACTTGCACTCTTTATTTCTCTAACAATTGTTTTGATTCTTATTCCATATTGCTGAATGGTCTCTCCTTCAACCATTCTCATGTCTTCAAACTTTCCTCTCAAGCTCTCTTCCTTAGCCTGTTTTACATGCTCATCATGACCATAGATATTTTCAAGAGCATCCCATACTTCTTTGGGATTTGCCTTGTCCTGAACATCAATAAACTCAATGTCAGATAGACTACTGATGAGGGCTTCCATGACTTGCCCGTTTTCTTGTATCTCTCTCTTTTGGTCATCGGTGAGAGTACCAGTAGGAACAACATATACATTTTCAACATAACTCCAGTGTTGAACACCCATACTTTTGATGAATATCTTCATCCTGTCTTTCCATATACCAAATTTTTCCCTGTTGAACTTTGGACCTTCCCTCTTCATCATTTGGCTAGGATCTTTTCCTCAAGCGGTTAAGCTTACAACACAGAGGACCTGGAGGGCTCTGATACCAATTGATAACTCAATGATGAACCACTAGTACCAAACCGGTACTGAGAGGGGGGGGGGGGTGAATCAGTACAGACACAAATACAGTCCAAAACCGGTTTGACAGCAACCACTCACAATGACTGATAAATAGAGATACCGGTAAAACAGAGTGCAACCGGTAGCATCCTGAATAACTCAATCAGTCATGAACCAGTCACTTACTAAGCTTTTCTCTTAGCTCAATACCACATTATCATAATATTCTCATGCATGAACTAGTAGACCTAACCATCAAATCTTCACAACAGTGAGCTCAATATGTTTTATAGACAACCATAAAACATAGAAACTTCATGTGCATAACAGATAAAACAAAGCATCACAAGACAAAAGCATTTCACATGACACACATATTTTTCACATGGAAACCCAATTGGGAAAAACCACGGTGGGGATGAATACCCACAAGCTTCTTTTTGAACTCTTTAGAAGTTCGCTCTGTTAGGAGCCTTGTCCAGTTAAGAACATTACAATAGGTTTTGGTAGGAACCGATCCTGTTAGGGATCACCCGATTAAGAGATACCCGGTTAAGGGTTAAACCCGACAGGGTCACCTTGTTAGAGGATTTTAAGAACTCAATAGCTGAAAGTATCTCCTAAGCTTCTCTAGCTTCTCAGAACTCATTAGCTTCGAGTTACCCAGTTAAGGGATTTACAGCAAGCCGGTTAAGACCACCTGATTTAAGGGATTTTGAATCAAGCCAGTTAAGGCTACCCTGTTAGAGGATTTTGCAACTGTTGAAGTGGTTAGAGATCAACAGGTATTACAATGATCTGTTAACAATACTTAATACTAATACAGATCCATTTAGGCTCCTCTTCTCTTTCTGCACATACACTTTGCAGGTATCTCTTTTCTCCTATGGTCTGGCAAGAATCTTGTATCACTTTCGTTGGATACACACTCACAACTTTTTGCCAACAACTTTAGACAGAAACCTAACATCGACCTTATAGGGAACATACAGGTCGGTAGCAAAAACCCTAAACCCTAAACCTGTTAGGTTGAGCAATTCAAACGGTTCGATCCTGATTGTTGAAACATACTGCATTGAATGCACCAGTCTTGAGTTGATCTCAAGACATTATCCATCGTCCATTATCCACCGTTTTCATCGCGGCTGATAACCCATCACGCGTTATCACTATTTGATAGACTTCGCACATTCCCGAGGTAGATAGGAATAGTCTTCTTCATGCAAGATCCTTCACACGCACAGAGCTTACGTGGCAACACGATCTGTCCTCCATCATACTACTAAATCATCACACAAAGATCACCGATTGAGTCACACAGACTTGAGATGCTCCAACCGGAAACCCCGAAGTGGAAGCTGCCTTACCAACCGGTAGTCATATAGTGCTTCCATGTGCCAGTTCCCATAACTGCATGCCGGTTCACTTTGAACAAATGTGTCACTTCACTTTGGCATATACTGGTTCACACATATGCCGATATCTCTTTCTTCTCTTATCTCATGTGCCGGTTCACACTATGTCTCATATTGACATCAATGACAACATACAATATCATTATGTCTTCATGCCAGTTTACATAAGGCTCATGCCGGTTCTCATAATGCCAACAACTTGTGCAAATGATGTGTAATATGATTGTTATTTCATGTGTAAAATAGATTTTGGAGATAGAATAAAGATGAAAAGATAAACAAATAGAAAAGGAAATTTGTTCTGATAATTATGTTGATTATATTCTAACTAAAAAGATATGAGTCATGACCAATGAAAATATTATTATCTTAACATTAAGAACAAATAAATATTATTCTAGCCATTAATCGTGTAGTGCATTTATTAAATCTTTGCATTGTTGTTATTGCCACAAAAGTTTGAACCCTTTCTAGTTTGTTGAGCTCCTGGACTTTTTGCTCTTGTTGGGCTATTGAGCTTGCGGTGTTGGATTTCACAACAAAGGTTCAAAACAGTGGTGTGCAACTATATTTGTGTGCCTTGTGCCCTTGTTGGGTCATTTAGCTTGTAGATTTAAACTCCTAGTATTAATGTATGGGAGGAGGTCCCCCTTGTGACCTCCATTGTGGGAGATTGGTTTAAATAATCTTGACTTAAAAGAACGAAAAATTTCATCATTTTATTAATGATTTAACATAGGGTTTTTGAAAGGTACCTATCCCATTTGCAAAAAGGGAATACATATTAGTAAAATATAATATATTAAAAATAAAAATAAAACAAGTTAGAGTTGAAATAATTTTTAAAATAAATGATTAATATATTAATTTATATATATTTAACAAAAAAATTAATTTTGGTGAAGCCATCAAATGAGAAGCCATCTTATCCAGCTCACAAGAAAAATGAAGCTAAATTTTGATGGACAAGCTTGAGATAACCTCAGGCCCTTTTGACACAAAATGTCTAAAAATAGACTAAAAGGGACCTCTACAGCCTACATACCAACTCTAATAAACTAATAAAAACAATGAAGTAAAATCCCTAGTCCTAGGCTTCTCACTTGAAACCAATTGTGAAACTTTACATTTAGTCATAAAAAGGATTCAATGGAGCATGCACACCAAGATGGGGGAACAAAAATATGCCAACTTTTTTTTTACCCAAATGAAGCCATTTGGTGCACCTGAAAGAGGGTGCTCGACATATTTAGCATGCCATGCCTAAGGTTTGATCACACCAAACCTATTTGGCGAAGGCCAAATTCAGTACTAGCCAAATGGAAATGCACTTTTTATTTAGTACTTTTCCATTTGGCAAGTGCCAAATTTGGTGCTAGCCACATGTTTAGCATTAGATTAAATCTTTCTCTCTCTCTTTCTTTCTTGTTGAATGATTTTCATTGGCAAATGCTCTTTCTCTTTCACTCTTTTCTCTCTCTCTCTCTCTCTCTCTCTCTCTCTCTCTCTCATACATGAAATATGACATTTAATTATAAGTCACATTTAAGTATAACATTTGAGAATATTTATGGCTTTTTCCTTTCTTATACTTTAACTTATATTTCATGTATATATTGGCATGATGTTTGAGAGTGGTTTTAGATCTCTAAGAGTTATAATGTAGATTCTAAATTTTAGAAGATCATTTAAATTTTCAGACATTCAAATTTCAGTAATCAACATGCTCCCATCAATATTCTCTCTCTCTATGTCACCATCTTTATCTCCCCCTCTTTATCTCCCCCAACTCTAGACCTATAGATCTCTCTCTATCACTCTTCCTTTATCCCCTTTCTACCTCTCTCTATCTCCCTCTCTCATCTCTTCCCAAAGATTTAGCACTACCTCTTTACCTCTCTTTCTTACCCTTCATTCTTTATTATATGTTTCCTCTCTCTCTCTCTCTCTCTCTCTCTCTCTACACATCTCCCCCTCACCCCCTCACTATCTCTATTTCTCTAGGTCTCTCCCACCCTTTCTCTCCCCTATCTACATTCTCTCGATCACTACCTCTCCTTCCCACTCTATGTCCCTCCCCATCCCTGGGTCTTTCATTCCCTCTATCTTTACCTCTCTACCTCTCCCTCCCTATCTCATTATCCACCTCTCTCTCTCTCTCCACATATCTCTCTCACCTCTATCTTTCCACCTAAGTCTCTCACCCCTCTCTCCCTAGGCTCTAGGTCTGTCACCTTTATATCTCTTTGCTCTCTTGTCTTACACCTCCCTCTGCACCTCTCTCCCTATCTACTTACCCATCTTTCTCTCTTTGTGAACTTCTCTCTCCCTCACCTCTCTACCTTTCCCCTCTATAGGTCTCTCCCAACCTCTCTCCTTCTCTACCTTTCCTTCCATCCTTACCCCCATCTTTGTCCCTACATCCCTCCCTCTCTTATTGTTTCTCTCCACTCTCTCTCAATTCTCTCGATCACTACCTCTCCATCCCACCCTCTCTCTCCCCATCCTATGTCTCTTGCTCCCTCCATCTATACCTCTATGCCTCTCTGCCCTTGTCTCATTACCCACCTCTCCCTCCCTCTATCTCTCTAACCTCTATCTCTCTTTCTAGGTCTCTTATCCCTCTCTCTCTAGGCCCTAGGTCTTTGACCTCTAGAGAGAGAGCTTAAGTGAGAGAGAGGGGAGAGGGAAAGAGAGGGATGTACTAGAGAGAGAGAGAGGAACCTACATAATGAGTGGGGAGAGAGGTGAGGGGAGAGAGAATGAAAGAATTCATAAAGGGAGATTGGTTAGGGGGATGGAGAGAGAGGTGGAGAGGGGGTGAGAGAACTAAAGAGGGGTTTGATAAAGAGGTTAGATACCTATAGAAGAAGAGAGAGGTGAGAGACCTAGATGGGGAGAGAGAGGGGTGAGATAGGTAGAGGGGGATAGAGAGAGGTGTGTAATAATACATGGATGGAGAGGTAGAGAGGTAGAGAGGGAGGGAGACCTATAGAGGGGGGGGGAGAGAGAAGGTGGGAGGGAGAGGTGACAATCAAAATAATGGAGAGAGAGAATAAGAGAGAATGAGGGAGGGAGATTGATATGGGGGTAAGGAGGGAGGGGGAGATAGAGAGAAAGAGAGGAAGAAAGAGAGGGAGGGACCTAGAAAGGGGTGAGAGATGTGAGAGAGAGAGAAGAGAGAAAGGGAGAGATAGGGGAAAGTATCAATATGTGTAATACCCTCAACTCTATGTACCCTAAATTGTGTAATATCAATCTTGTATCCTAAAACCTATGCCCTCAAACCTCAACCATATATCCTACACGTTGTTCCCTAAAATATATACAAGGGAGGGAGTGGCATGATTGAGAGAGTGGAGGGAGATATAAAATTATAGAAACACGAACAAAGAGATAGAGAGGGATAAGGAGGGAGTGAAAGGTAGACAAGGTGTGACTGAGAGACCTAGGGAGGGGAGAAGTGGAGAGAGAAGTTCACAAAGACAGAATGAAGGGTAAGGATGTAGGGAAAGAGTTGGAGAGGGAGGGAAAGAAATAAAGAGGGGAGAGAAATATAGGTGAGAGACCTAGAGCCTGGGGAGAAAGGGGTAAGAAATGTTGTAATGCCCGCCAAAACACCCTAGAGAAAATAACTAATCTAACTAACAAATAGAGATATATATATTTAAATCATCTACTAATGCAACATAGTAACTTATGATTAATCCAAAACATATCTTTACTTCACATGCACGCATAAAAAATTGAAACATAACCATATCTAATACAACATATAACGCAAACAGAAATATCATCTTAATCATATACATATATCCATTCATTCTTTCCCTAGGGTACCTCAATGCCATTACTTAACTAACAATAAGACATAAGCACATCCATAATCATGATACCATTGACATCCATTACATTTAGTTCCTAATCAATAACTTTCTTGCTAACATGAGTATTATGAAATATCAATGGAAATCCTACATATTCCAATTAACTCTTGAATTCATTTTTAAGCACCAAACCAAATATTCTTATTTCGCTTTTTAAAACCATCTAACATGATATCATCTTTTCCATGCAAACATCATATAAAGTTAACCTAATTCTTTTCCTATAAGTTAACCATATGTGCCTACAACCACTCATGCATATCCATACTAAAGAGGAAACCAACAATAGGGAATATCATCATTTCTGTCAAGAACATCTACCATAATGCTAATATGTTCATTTAACATTCTCTTTACATCCATAGATACACATAAAATAATCTAATAGCATTGCTCATTCATTCAATTGTTTCCTTTCATTTAACATTCTTGTAAATGATGTGTATGTGAAAAGGAGATTGATTTTAGGTTAATGTACACATTAGTTAGGATCACTTTTTTTGCATACCATTTTGGTGATCCGAACTAAGCTTGCACTTGAAATCATTCTATTTTTTCTTATATATATTGTGGTGTTTTTTTAGATAGTTTAAAAATTGTGTGCTTTGGTTAAGTATCTTAATTTGTATTCAAGTAAAATCTAATATGTTTAATTTAGATTTAAAAAAAAATTAAACTTATTTGAAATTTAATTTGCATATCTGTCTTGTCATCACTTTCTTCCAGTTGATTTCCTTTTAGGAGAACGTGTGCATTCTAAAACTAACACTTTCTTATAAGTATCATGACCTAGTTCTCATAATATTAAATTATTACTAGAACAAGTTATCAACTAACGACTTCCCATGCTTTTAGTAGCTCTAGTGTTTAGCCTAAATTTATTAATACCTAAATGGTTTAGGAATTTCAAGAATTCAAGCTTCCTTTTAAATTGATTCCACCTTTCTAACTTTATTGTTCCCTAGACATGGACCACTTTGTGCTAAACGTTCTTGAAGCTCGAATTCAAAAGCTAGATAAGTACTTTGCAAGATTCCAATTTTTGTTTTATCTTACAACGGTAGATTGAGGGCTCCTCTTATACATAATCTAATGATATTTTTATCAAATGATTCACACAATGCAGAAATTACACCTAGCCTAGTTCACATGGTGGATAAAAATGTTATGTCATCAACTAGTTCCACAACACTTGTCAACAATGTGTCTCTTCAAAACCAAAAAAGGACATATGTATGTATTATTCTACTAAAAATCACAGCCATAATTAAGCTTCATTCTACAATTACAATCTAGTTTTTACATGCCCTTTTTTTCCCTTTCTATCAAGAATATGTTTAGAGACAATAGGGAACCATTATGATTATCCTCATAAGTTTTTACTTCTTTAGGTTGTTTAGAAACAATGTTAGTAGGAGAAATGGCCAAGGTAGTCCATGTGAATTTGTCACTATGTAGCCAACTTAGAACTATTCTAGAATGATGTTGAGAAGAATGTGAATATTGGTAAGAGGTCTAGGACCCACCATGTGCACTATGACCATTACCTTTTCCCTAACAATTGTGGGAATCGTCACACTTATGGATAATCTAGCATCTATCATGTCAATTCCTTGAATTAGGTGATTAGACCTTATTTGAAGGAGGAGGGGAAGTCAATGGAATTTTAAGTATCATATAAGGGCTATTGATTCAATGGTTAATAAGAACTTGCAAGAGGGTCACCTTAAATGCAATTTTATTACCTTTCAGTTTTATCCAAATCAACACATTAGAACATATCATATAATTAGAATACACAAAGAAATGAATAAATTAATAGTGCATCCAAATAAAGAATAAACAATTTCTCTTTTTAAATACACACTAAGAACTACAAAAATATACAAGACTTAGATATATTAAGTATAAATTTGGGACTAATATCCTCTATGAAAAAATAATGTTGAGATCCAAAAGACTTAAAACGAGTCATGAATCTAATATATCATGTTGTTGAGTCATTATAGGGAAAGGCCTAAAAGGTTGCTTATGAGTTTCTACATGCACTAGCTAATTAATTTTAATTTTTTCACTATTTCCATCCTCTTATGTTATCATATAGGTTAAAAATTCCTAGGGTTACTCATAGTGAACTCAAGGGTTTGTATCCCTCTTTTTCCCATGTCTTTTGGTGTCAATAAAGTGAAGACGACTCCAATGGTGAGTGAAGAGTTAAGTAATGCAAGGTTAGTATCTAACATCAACATGAAGATCATTTGTGATGAGATAGTGTAGTATAGAATGACAAAATTTGAATATATGTTTTTCACAAGTTTTGTTATCTAAAAAGTTTTGATCATATTTTCACTTATACTATTATGACAATCGTCAATAGTATAGTAATATTGCTCACACTAGTTATATGGTTAAATGTGTGAATCCTATAAATCATAATAACAACTTTATCCCACCCTTGTCTAACCTTTTAAGTTTAATTTTCAAAGTATTTGTCCAAATTGAATCTATGATGAGTAAATACAAGAATGCATTCATTCTTTCCATGGTCAAATGGTGTTACGTGCAAATATATTAGAGGTTATTTCGAAGGAACCTCACATTTATTTGTAGGTTTACGTAGAACATTTCCAGGCTTCACGTTTCTAGGTTATTTCAGAGGTTATTTGTATGTTTACTTGGATTGTGTAAACCCTAATTTATATAAAAAACTTAAATAATACAAAAAACAAAATACAAAATATAAGAAAACGAAAAAATGTCAAGCATGTGATTAATTGCATACTTGGGATAGTTGTGGGAGATCAAAAATCAATGCAAAAAATGGGGGCCCGTTCTGGTTCTTCCTTCCTCACTGCAACTGTGAACGAGGAAAAAGAAAATAGGGAAAATGCTTTTAAGAAACGAGACCCCATTTTTAGAAACGAGGAGCCGCTATGTTTACATATCGGGGGCCCGTTATGGAATGGGTTGTGGTCATAATGGAGCCCCGTTTTGTTTCGCCTCGGGGACTCATTTATTTTTGCCTCGGGGCCCTAAAGAAAAACGGGGCCTCGTTCCTTATAGTGCGTTTCCCAATGCGTGCACTTCCCCCTAAGTGGGTCTCATCTTCTTACACTTACTTGAAGCCTTACCATTTAATATCATGATGACATTATTCATGTCACCTTAAACAATTATTTTATCAAAGCCTTTATCCTTTTCGAGAGAATTCACCCCCCTCCCACTCGATCTAGATTTTATGCAAGGTAGTATCTTAATGTGCTATTCTCCTAGTAGAAGGAAAGTATCATGAATGCAAAATGAAGTACTAAATGTGAACTTATTGGTATGAAACAAGTGTTTTACGTAGCTACTTCATCTCCTAAGTCCTATTCACACTGGTTACTTAATTTTACTTAGGGTACACATATGATAGTTATCAATTCACTGCTAGCATGTCTCACCAAGTGGTTTGTGTGACGAAGGGATTTTATTTGTAATCATAATTTATATATAATTGTACATTCATTCTTTGATAAAATAGCATTGCTATCTCATATTTAATCTGTTGTTGTTTCATAGAGTTTCCCAGATCTTGGGTGGCTACAATATTTGGAAAAATATTATATGATATTGAGAATTCTATACCAAATATTACATAACAACAAAGCTTTATGGGGTTACTTCTTCTTAGTCTTAATTGAGAGATCTACATTAAGAATCTTGGAGGATCTTCAAAAGTTGAGTATGCTCTTCTCTTGCATGGAATAATGATTTCGAGAATTAAAAAAGCTTCATAGCAATATGAAATTGTGGGTTCCCTCTTTGTAGATTTGTACTAAAGATCGAATTTGGATATTGCTAGTGTAGATCTAAGCTTGCCATTGAGTTCAATGTATTCACAAAATCAATATCTACAAGGGTTTAAGGTGGGAGGGACTTGCCAGATCCCCAAGGTAGCTACAATTTTGAAGAGGTTTGGGGCTATAACATACCCTTCCATCATGTACTAAATGCCTAAGAACCCTAAGATTGACTATCCAGAACATCAAAATTAAATATTTTTTCCAAGAGCCATTACATACAAAAAACATCTCCATAGTTTTATTGAATTTTTGGGTGGAATATTTGAAAAGTGTTAGACTATATCATACACCTTCATAGGTAGACATCAATAACGGTGTGAGTCAAAATAATTCACACACACACACACACACACACACACACACACATGTTAATTAGAAGTTAAAAAATGAAATTAATGGGTTCATAATTGTAGTGTCATTTGAGGTCCTCACCTTGGTGACGACATCCTCTTTCCTAGCCAAGACCCCTTTCTACATTTTCACCACTTGATCCCTTCCTGTTTGAGCTCTGAGGTAGCCTCAGGACCCTGTCTGGGCCCCAAGATAGGGCAGGACAGGGGCGTGGCACCTATGTTCCCTATGGATAGGGACCGGGAGCCCTTGTCCCACCCTCTTAGGGTGGCCCCAAGATAGGTCCCCTTGGCCCTCTCTGCATTTCATGATCCCAAATCTCCCCGATGTCAGCCTTTGGTGAGATGAATTAATCTTCTAAGGCATGTATAAAAGGGAGTTGGTTTTCTCATTTATGGGGAGGCAAAATTCAAGTGAATTGGAGCATAAGCAAGCATAGGCAAAGATATACATCATCAAACATTCAAGCATTCAAGTCTTCTTCATTCATCCATTGGAGCAATATTACAACATTCATTTGCAAGCATGTGTGTGTCTTAGGGTTTTGTCATGTTACATGTCATTCCATGCAACACTTGTGATTTGCATTCAAGAAGCAAAGCAATCATCATCAACAAATTGCAGATCTACAAGGTATACATTTCCATTGTTTACATTCAAGCATTTGCAATTACTTTCTTTCAAGGTTGATTCCTCAACGAGTGTTTGACTGAAGAAAACCCCTATCCAAAACCCCCTTTTCCTCTCTTTTCTATGTGTAGGTTGCAGATGCGCAGTTGTAATTATAGGTTTGGGTTTCATTTGTAGAGATGAAAGAACCCTTTTCCTTTCGCGGATTTTGTGGAGGACCATGTACACTCCTGCCACGGTCCCAACGAATTTCCTCCAAATTTGTAGGGCAGATCCATATTAGTCTAATTATCTCAGATCTAGAGTTACAACACGATCCTGAACCGGTAGCTCCTCATTTCACTCATTTCTCTCTCTTTTCCACATGGTCAACAAGTCAACTTTCCTAATTACAAAAGGGGGTAATCACACTTCAACCATTGCAATCCACTTGGAATTCACATCCTCGTCTCTCTTGGATTTGGATCTAGTGGATTCAAGCCCTTTTTGAATGTAAAGTTCTCCCAAGTGAAAACCATCCTAGTGACTTCCTTTCTCTCTCCTAGGTGGGGAGTCAATAGGGTTCAATTTTCCACTTTACATTTTGGTAAACTTGATGTATTACACATTAATTATGATTTCTCATTATCAGATCTGATTAATTGCAATTTGGATTTCAAATTTTCATTTCCAAGTTTGATCTATTCACAAATTTTAGAGGTTAATTACATAAAAACCCTAATTTTTCATTTTGAGGAAATTAAGCTTGTGAAGTGTAAAATTTTAATTACTTGTTTCAGATTTGATTTCTATTTCAAAATTGCAATTCAAATCTATCTCTTTATTCTGAAAATTCAGTGGTTAAATCATAAAACCCTAATTTTAAAGATCTTTGAATTTTTGACTTTTGATTGCAAATTTGACCGATTTGGACATCTCCAAATCAATTATTTTTTTGGATTCTGCAATAATATCATAATACCTATCATCCTTGAAAATTTCAAAAAGAGTTGGTCGGACTATGTGCACTTTCACCACAGTTCTCGACTTTTTTCTTGAAATTTTAGGAGACAGAATTGACTGTTTTTTTCTACTTAAATCCAAAAAATTGGCGTACTTTATCAATTTTAACACCCTCTAAGGTCGAACACAAATTTAAATTTCAAGTTTTTAATTCAAATTCCATTTTCCCTCCTTTATTAAATTTTCTATGCATGTATGGGGTGAATATTATTCTTGTTTGATCATCAATGAATATGGAGTTCTTATCTTATTTTGTTAATTAAATTTTGAGTTAGATTAAAGATGTTCATGATGTTCCCTTTCATGCATATGATGATAGTTTAGTTATCCCTTTCATTCATAGCTATGATTTACCCTCTCCCAACATTAATCTCATTAATGAGGGCACATTGGTGCAAAAAGGGAATATAGACACTTCTTTCAAAGATCTCCTTCCTAAAGATGAATCTTTGGAGAATTTTGCTCCTTCTTCTCCTAAAAATTACCTCCCTCATAAGGATTATTTGGTGCAATGGGATGATATTATGGCTACTTAACCTAGTGATACCATACCCTATTTTCATGGTCTTCCCTCTAAAGATGAAGTACTCATTACATATGATGGTCCTTTTTCTAATGAGTGTCTTGAACATAAAGATACCTTAGAACAAGAGGATGATATTATTTCTCATAATAATGCTCTCTCTCCCAAAAATCAAGAGCCTAACAAAAATCAAATCAATTCCATCCATGTTACTATGAAACCGAAAATTCTTCTTGATTATCATGTTGTGCCTTACACATATACTAATGAGGTAGTTGATGAGAACATAAGTGAAGCATCATATTTATTCTTAGTTCCTTCAATCCTCTCTTCAATTCACTCAAATACACCATCTCCTACCAAATAAGTTCCTAAAGAAGAACTCTTACAAGATGATTGGGGGTCCTTAGATTTCACTCCTACCTTTTCTAGAAAGTCTAAGATGCCTGAATTCCATATTCCAAATTTTTCTCTTAACATAAATCTTGAAATTGATTCAAGCATGTTAAAAATAACATTTGACGATGAATGGAATATTCATCATGATCATTTAAAATAACATTCAAGTTTCTATTATGTTTCTCCTTACTAGGTGACATTGTTAGCCTACCTATTGGAGGGCTCCTTCTCATTCGTGGTGGTACAATTTTAGGTGCAATCATACATAGTGAGAAACATAATAGTCTATTTATTCTTGCCCCTATGCTTGGGGGGCAAGAATATTCCTTTTTCTCTTTCTAAGGTTTCACTATTTTCTTTATGGAGTACATTATTCATAAACTTGATGTCCTTTCTTGCACAAAGTATTCCTTCATGCGAGCGCGTTTGTTCTGTGAGTGGGATCTTATCCTTGCTTGAAATGGTATGTCTATTATGAAAAATCTCTCTTCATAGAACTTTTGTGAATCTTCTTCTTTCTCTCTCTTTTAAAATTACCTCTTCTATTGTGTTATTCATAACTTGATATCCTTTCTTGAATGGACTTATCCTTCATGTGAGTGCATGTCTGTTCCTTGGTTAGGATGTATTCCTTGCTTGAAATGGTATGTCTTTTATGAGAAATATATCTCTAGAAGTTGTGTAGTTCTTCTCATTGTCCTACACTTGGGGGGCAATGATCTCTCTCCCTCTCTCTTTCTCTAAGGATCCACTTTCCCTATTGTGTGGATGGTGTGAGTTTTATTACTTGATGTCATTCGTTGTGCGAAATTGTTAGTTGTTTGCTCAAGGATTCTCTCTTATACAAGAGGTGTAAGTCCTTGATTACAACCTCTTTCGCACTTGGTAATGTACATCTATAATAAATCCACCCATCCCTGATAGGGCTAAAAGTGCGTCATCCTTCATCAAGAATCTCTTTCACCTAGCAATAGGACGAAGGATCAAATTCTTGTTCTCTCCTTTGCTTTGTTCTAAAAGATGTTATATTTGTCTAAGACAACTCCTCTTGGGGTAGATGTCTTTTGAACAAGGATCTCTTCTCCTCCAAGGATCTCCTTTATAGTTATGACAAGATATCTCTTTTCAACTATCTTATCCTTGTTTGAAGAGTATTCCCTCTCTTGCTTGGATTTATGACATTGTTGAATAATGGATATCTTCTTTGTGATGAAGGTAGGTATCCTTGTTCTAGTTTCCTTAAGATATCAACATCAACCTATGTTGACATCTTAAGGGGGGGGCACCCACACCGCTCCTTTGTACTATAATTCTCTTATGCATTGTATAGTGGGACATTCTTGGAACCAGAGCACAGACTCTTAGAGAAAGATTTCATCACTTTTCTCTTGTATAGTGGGTCATTCTCAGAACCAGAGCGCAAACTCTTAGAGCGCAATGATGCCACTTTTCTCTTATGCTGGGTGATTATTCTCGGAACTAGAGCACAAACTCTTAGAGTGAGATATAACGCTTTACTTGACACTTGTACTATACATTCCATAATAGGTTGTAGTGTAGTCAGGCATAGACTCCTATGAGGCGCTTGGAACCTCGCTTGCATACACACACGCTAGAGGTTGGATGGAACTAATGGTGTTCCCACTATCCTCCCTTACATGGATCACCCAGACAGATTCTCGGGGCTATATTTCCATGACCTTCTCTTCATGGATCACCTAGTTTTAGGGGTGAGATGTCCTGGTTTCTCTCTTGTTCTCCTTTCTTCTCATGGATCACCAAAGTGTGTATTCATGTCCTCTCTCTCCTTCCTCTCATGAACCCATAGTTTTTCTATTGATGGTTCATGGATGATGTCAGATTTGCTCTTTTATGTGATCGCTTGTGTTTATGTGATGGCATTTGTCTTTGTGTCCTGATTAGTTGTTGAGACATTTGAGTATCAAGGTCTCTTCGGCTGGTTGGTTTGTCATCTTGTATCTTGTTTTTGCCGCGTGTCTTTTGTGCTTTGTTTCTATTTTGTTTTTTTTGTGTGCTCTTGCATATGTTTGAGTGAGTTAAGATCCTAGGATTGGGGGCTTTTGTTCCTAAAGATTAGTGACATCTTATACTCCTTGTGGTATTGCTCCACATCTCTCATCTTCATCTCTATTTCTTCTACGTTACCTATAGTAGTGGTGTAAGCCATACTTCCGCTAAAGTGGGGGCTAAATGTTGTGTCATAAAATTGTGCCTCCTACAATTTTAACCATATTTGAGGTCCTCACTTTGGTGATGAAATCCTTCTTCCTAGTCGAGACCCCTTTCTGCATTTCCACCCCTTGACCCCTTCCCGTTTGAGCCCTCAGATAGCCTTAGGACCCTGTCTGGGCCCCAATATAGGGCAGGATAATGGCATGGCGCCCCTGTCACACCCTCTTAGGGTGGCCCCAAGATTGGCCCCCTCGACCCTATCTACACTTCGGGATCCCAAATCTCCCCATTGTCAACCTTTGGTGAGATGAATTAATCTTCTAAGGTATATATAAAAGGGATTTGGTTTTCTCATTTGTGGGGAGGGAAAATTCAAGCGAAGTGGATCATAAGCTAGCATAGGAAAAGATGTACATCATCAAGCATTCAAGTCTTCTTCATTCATCCATTGGAGCAATATTAAAAAATTCATTTGCGAGCATGTGTGTGCGTTAGGGTTTTGTCATGTTACATATGCCATTCCATGCAACACTTGTGATTTACATTGAAGAAGAAAAACAATTATCATCAATAAATTGCAGATCTACAGGGTATACATTTCCACTATTTACATTCAAGCATTTGCAATTACTTTCTTTCAAGGTTGATTCCTCAACTGGGGTTTGATTGAGGCAAACCCCTATCCACAACCCCCTTTTCCTCTCTTTTCTATGTGTAGGTTGCAGGAGCACAGTTGTAATTGCAGGTTTGGGATTCATTTGCAGAGATGGAAGAACCTTTTTCGTTTCGCGGATTTTATGGAGGACCATGTACACTCCCACCATGGTCCTGATGACTTTCCTCCAAATTGTAGGGTAGATCTGTATCAGTCTAATTAGCTCAGGTCCAGAGTTATAGCATGATCCCGAACTGGTAGCTCCTCATTTCACTCATTTCTCTCTCTTTTCCACATGGTCAACAAGTCAACTTTCCTATTTACAAAAGGGGGTAAATCATAGTTCAACCATTGCAATCCATGTGGAATTCACATCCTTGTCTCTCTTGGATTTGGATCTAGTGGATTCAAGCCCCTCTTTTGAGTGTAAAGTTATCCCAAGTGAAAACCATCCTAGTGACTTCCTTTCTCTCTCCTAGGTGGGGAGTCACTAGGGGTCAATTTTCCACTTTACAATAACCTATATGGTTTGCAAATCGGTAGGATAAATCTCCATAGTTGTACCATCATAACCATGTGCAAGAACCACATGATACCATAGAATCATGCCATTTAGTGTAGCACACCATCAATCACCAAGAAATTTAAACCCACTATCAATGAGGAATATTCTATCAATGGTAAACATGTTTTCTATCAAATAGATTTAGAACACTTGTGAAGCATATTCTCTAATAGAGAATACCATTAAAAAAATATTCCAAATATATAATTTAGTGCAAAAATATTTTGAGGCTTTAATGAATTCATTGTAACCATTTAAATTAGCTTGTATTTCTCCTTAGTAAGATTGGTAGAAACTTCATAAAAAGTAGGCATGGTGTAGCTTGTACAAAAATAATGTTTTGTTAAATAAATTGATAAATAAAAATATTAGCATTAAACGTTGGTTGGTATAATAGTGGGTTAATTTAAAATGTAGAAAAAATGCTAACAATATTCATAATAACTCACAACAAAATGACTTGTGACATGAATACTTAAAAAATGGGAAAGGCTGAGTCTTTGAGTTCTATTTGTGGTGGAGACAAAATGCCATGTTTCCTACAAAGAATAGTTATATATAATGCACATTGATTAATACAATGAACTAAATTTCTTGGTTTATTTTTAATTTAAAACTATTACAAATAGGCATTTATTGTAATTTTTTAAAGCAGAAGTTTGGAAAAATGGACATTTGTTAGGTTATTAGTACTTGCCATTAGGCTAGTGGTACTATTGCAATCAGTTTTCAATTTATAGAAATTATTTTTCTTCAATCTAATTGGCTCAAATAATTTACATCTTATTACCTTGGATCCACTTTCTACATGAGATTTTTTAGGCAAATTTTTAGGTCATTAATATAATATTAGTATTTTTTAGTTTTGTTTCCAAATTATTTTGAATCTGTATGTAAATGTTTAAATCTTTTTTATCTTTATTTTAGTTATCCTCATGTAGTTTCATAATATAAACAAATTCATAAATTTGATATATCTTACTACCATACAAATAAATTTTGTCTTATTGAAACTATAAAACTAATTAAATTATAGTTAATATTAAATGAACTAACTTAAATAATTTAACACTAAGTTACATAATCTATACATAATCAAATTGAACTCTAACCCTAAAACAATACAAAATTTAATCCTAACTTTAAACATAATTTAAAACAAAATCAAGTTAAATGCTATCCCTTATTGTAATTTAAGACTAAACCAAACCAAACACTAAAACTAAAGGTAAATTTTAACCTTAACCCTAACAAAAAACCAAACTAATTTAATTTTGATCCATAACCAAATTTTACCCTAAACCAAAACAAAAATAACCCACAATCAAATTTTTCAATAACCCTAACCCTAACCATATACAAAATTGAATCCCAATATTAAATATAATTAAACAGTAAACCAAGTTTTATAATAACTCATGAAATTGAAAACTAACTTTAAAAATAGAAAGATTATCAAATACATTCATTATAGTTCAATAAGGGTTAGATTTATGTTCAATTAGTTTAGTTTTTGATTTTAATTAGGAGTAGGGTTCAATTAGTATTGGGACTATGATTCAATTATTCAATTAGTGTTTAATTAAAGTTATAAAATAAATTTTTAAGTTAGGGTTAAATTATGATTATAGTTCAAACATAATTAGGGTAAGGGTTAGGTATAAAGTTAAATTTGAGTTAGGGTTAAGAATCAAATAGGTTTCTAGAATTTTTTTATTTATTTGTGGTATAAAGTTAAATTTTGGTTAGGATTCTGAAGTACACTAAAATAATATTTAAACTATTTAGTTTTTCTTTTCAAATTATTTAGAGTTCGTATCTTTTAAAGCTTTATATAAATAAATAAAAATATATATAATATAAAAAATATGAATTAATAATATTATTTTAGTTATCTTCATATAATTTAATAATATAAAAATTGGATAATAAAATAATATTATCAATAATATAGTATATTATATATTAAAATTATATAATAATATTATACTATAATTATAATAAATTGATAGCAATATAATAATGAAACTATAATAATTATATTGTGGAGATGTTTTGATTATGACTACTTGGATGAATAATGAAAATTTTGGTCCTATAAATCTAAACTTTTTTTAATTTGATATATGTTATAAGGTGACTAACATGACAAATGAATTTTGCCTTCATTATTGAAACTAGGTGAAATATTTTGATACTAATTAATTAATTAATTGTCAAAATATTGGTAGTTACCATTACCATGACAAGATTTTACCAAATACATTCATTATAACTAAATAATTATAATGAATAAGGTTACATTCATTATAATTAAATAATTATAATGAATAAGGTTTGAATTATAATTAAGTTTACTTAATGTTAAAACAATATAGTGTGTATGTCCCTATTCCTTGAAATAGCATTATCCTTTTATCATTCCTCAAAGCATGAAGAAGTCGATTTTATATTAACTTTATTCTATTAATTTTTTTGAAAAATGGTATTACAAATTGTCAATACTCTTAAGTTAAATTGTGGAAATTTGATGTCTACAACATATTATGACTATTATTGATACTATTTATTGTTTACATAAATTTATAAAATTAATAGCTTTACAAAACCTCTAATCTATTTATTACATTTATATGTACTAATTTGATTGATTATAATAAACATGACATAAATTACGGCTGCCTCAATGTCCCCCTCATCATCTAGAACAATAGTAGTCCGCAGTGCAATCATGGTTGCCTCAATTGTCCAATCTCCCTAACTTAGATTTCCATCACATCTTTTGAGGGGAAAACCAACTTTTGAAGAAATAAAAAGATAACTCTATGCATCCACTTATCCAACTGCATGTATTTGTTTGCCCAACTCAAATTTCCTACTTCTTCCCTTGCCCACGTGTTAGTCTTTTTGACAGATAGTTTGTTTCTATTGGGCTCGATATCTCCAATGTGTTATAAAATATATTATTCCTAATCAATCAAATATATTAATGGAGATTTAGATAATATGCTCAAACCTTACATTACAATGAATTAAAAAACTAAAATTTTCAGAAAATGCCCTAAACAAAAGGAACATAAAGGTGGCTACAATTTAAATTTATGGTCTCCGAACATATATAGTCACAATAAACTTATCAACATTAACAACTGTCATCAATACTCATTAAAAAATGAAAATTATTGTCCCTTACAACAAAAGTGCAATGAAATCTGGAATGGTGGCAACTTCTTCTTATAGTTACACTTTTATTTTTCTCTTTTCTTCTACACCGGCAATTCTTTCTTATTCTATATTATTTTGCATATATAGGATCTGGTTCCTCTAAGAATTTATCTCAGATATTGAATCTAGGTCTTCATTCTAGTGATGCGCTATCTCAACTAGTTGTTTTAGGTGTTTGGATAATATTAGGCATATTGAAGGTGGTATTAATGTTTTCAATTTGTTTCATATAAGGTATATCGCATCTTTTATGATAAGTTGTTTGCATCATGTGTTTTGAAGCTGGAATTTGTTATTTGCATCTGCATTTTGTTGTTTCTATGCTTTGTATTTACAAGTAACAATATTTGATAACTGATTTTTTTGTTATGCAATAAACAACCAAAGACATCGCATTGACAAAAGTTTCAGATTTATTTTTGAAACTACTTCAGACATAGAGGAAATCCCAAAACATTAAAAAAATTACAAGTGAAACATTGAAACAATAGAACTCTTAACTGAATACAATAAGTTACTAGAAATGAAATTTAAATTATTACATTAAAGAAAACACAAACTATGTTAAAGTATCTTTAATACTAAATTGATATGTTGATTAGGTCGAGGCTTAATAAGTCACCTTACCTTAAACTATGGTATCATATGATAAGTTTGACATAAAAACATTATGAGAACAAAATACCAGCTCCAAGCCCCACACCACCTTGGAACTTCAATGTTAAAAGAACCCTTCATTTTTTACCATTTTGCATCATTAGTTCTTGCAAGAGGTAGTATACTACTTTGCCAATCATGCAAGGCATTAATTAGTATTGCAATCATTGATTCATTGGGAAATCTCTTGTTGATATAAGAACAAGCTTCTGCAAAAACCACATAAAATAACTGAAATTATGATTTTCCAATACCACCTGTAACCAAATGGACATTTAAATCAATAAAATAAAATATTTCAGATAACATACTACCAATTGTACCTAAATAACAAACTTTTATAACCAAGAAATAATAACCCAACTACCAACATTTGTTCTATTTTGTTGTGCTATCCAGCAACTTTACTTGTTATTTATAGCAGCCGCTGTAAGACTTCCTTATATAATATGCCCACTCACAATGTTTGCGTGACTTGCAGAATGAATATTCATATCATAAAATTCATGGAGCTCACGCGAAAATGATTTTGTGCCATCTTACATTATTCAGGTTATCTTTCTTTGTTTGAGAGTAGACTACCTTAAGTATATTTTTCCAAAGTTTTTATTGACTGAAAATTTTATTCAAAAGGTCCCAATATATATATTAAATAAATTTCAAAAGGTCCCAATATATATATTAAATAAATATTTAATGTTTATTTAATCTATCATATCATTTTCTCTATTAATTAAATCATATTTGATTAATTTCCCCCCACATTCTTCTCTTGATTAAATAAATTATTCAATTTATTTAAATTAATTCATTGAATCCTAGCCTTTTATTAAATAAATCACCTTTATTTAATTAAATCTTCTTTTTGAGGGCAGAATGTGAAAATATTTGCGAAACCAAATATTAGAGTGCAGATTGAAGTATGGCCGAATACAAGTTGATTTTTATTTTGTACAAAAATATTATTGAAGTTTTAAGTTTATGATATTGATTATATGGGAGATTCGAAGAGGAAAAAGAAGGATGGACCGCCTCTGCCGCTAAAGTTGTACAGACGATCTCTAGTGAATGAAGAACAGTGAGAAACCCCAATTGAATGCGCCCCTGCAAAATCAGTCAGATTATTTATGTGGCCGATAACCAGATCACATCTACACTCGCGTCCACTACCGGTGGGATATTAACACCCCCTTCAACATTGCCTGCACGGTATTTGTTTGGTTGGTCAACATCACCTGCACAAACTTCAGAATCGATTTTCATTTACCAAAGATACGGGCTGCACAGGTTGAAGAGAAGAATAGAGCTGCGACCAAGGAGAAATCGGCCTATTATGGTGCCCCTACGCGGCTGCCATGAATACCTGGAGAGTGATTAAGCATACCGATAAAAAGAAAATCTTCACGAAAGAGTAGATCAAGAGCGACGGAAGGACGAGGGTTAGGGTTTTTACAGAGCCGAACACCGAGGGGTTAGGGTTTATGCAGAGCTGCTCATCACGAGGGCTAGGGTTTGCAGCAGTGGTTGATTCCTTGTGGCACTCACTCAGTCTGCAAGTTGGTCGAGACAACCGTGGTAATGTGGACACCTCGGCATCTCTGTGGAGGGGTTAATTCTCCTCCACCCGGTTTGAAACTCTTATCCACTCTCTGTTTTTCCGTTTTTTCTTTCCTTCTGTTTGCAAATTTAATTTTGCTCTTCATTTAATTCACAACTCCCCCCACCTACCTAGTCACTCATACGGCTTAACCTTTGGCTTCCTATGGAACCAGAGTCAGATGGCGGTGCCATTAATGGCCCTAAGTTCGCAAATCAAGCTAAATTTTTGCCAAAAAAATCTTTTGCTGAAACTGTCTCCCTGCTTGCAAATGGAGTCAACCCTAACGTGCGATTTTCTAAGGCTCCTGGCAAAGAACGATCCAATGAGGAAGGTAAGTGCCCTAGCACTATCTCAGGTTCCTTCTGCATTTTGCCCAATTTGGAAATGTTGAATGAAATTGCCTCGGAAAAGACTAGGTTAAGTAATACTGCCATTTTCTTTGCATGTGTTGATGTTGAGAAATGTCCACCTAGGAAATTTTTAAATGACTGGTTTTATAACCTCTGGAATTTAAAATTAGGGCTTAAAATATCATTTTGCAAACAAATTCAAAAGGGTCTCTACCTTATTTTTTTCAATTCTCACGAGGCTCAAAGGGAGACACTAAAGCATCAATACTGGACAGTGGGGAATACTTCCTTCCATGCCCTAGCTTGGTCTCCAGAGGCAGTTAGTGATGAGGTTCTCGCACTGTCCTCCCCTAGGTGGGTCATCCTCAAGGATGTCCCCCCCTTCCTCTAGCATTTTCTTCCACAATTAATGGAACCTTTTGGAAAAATGATCCGTATTGATGAAACGACCCGCCTCGTCCCTAACCTGGATGCCAGAATGCTTGTGTCCATTAAGCCAGGGATTGATATCCCACCATCTTTAACCCTAAACTTCAATGAAGAAACCTTTGTCTGCCCTATTGAAATGCTTGGAGGATTAAATGCATGCTTTCTCTGCAAAAAAGAAGGGCATCTTTGGAAAAATTGCCCAATTATCAATCGCAGAAATCATAAACCCAACATTAACTCAACTGATGCTTCCACAAACCCTAGAACCAAGATTTTTCAACACTCATCCACCCCACTCCCTGTTAACAAAGAAGTTGCTATTCCCATCACCAATTCTTCAGAATTAAAACCCATGCACATTGATCACATGCCCCTTGTCTCAGACCAACTCGGTCCGGCCTCTGACCCAACAATTGGTCCTTTAGAATCGCCCTCTGACTGTTTTCAGTTGGTCACTTCTAGGAAGCGTAGGAGGAAAATTAGCAACCTAAATGCCCCAAATCAAAACCATCCTAATATCCCAACTATCAGCCAAGGAACGGGCATCTGCGATTACCCCCTTCCTACAAATAATAGCTCAGCCACTCCTGCTCGAGCCTCGGTGAACTTTGTTGTAAAAAAATGGTTAAAAAACTTGAGAACCCTAGTCGAAGTGCTGATGTTTCTAGCACCAGTGATAACCCTGCATGTGTGATGATCAGATCTGAAACCCCCAAGAATTCAGACTCCTCATCACCTGCAAGGTTTACCCTTGAAGTTAACATCACCAATCCCTCGATAGCCTCTATGCTCAAAGAGTTAGAAGATAATCATGTTATTGAAGTAATCTACGCCAATAAGGGTCTTGAAGAAACTAGGTCTAGCACAGTGCTCCTTGGCTTTCCAGACTCCCAGATGTCCGGGTCCGACATAGGAGGAATTGCAGCTACTAGGAATGAACCATCTGAAGTTAGTGAAGATGAGGACGACCTTATGAAAGGATCCTCCTTGACTAAAAAGAAAGATAGGCCTATGGGCTCTAAGAATAAAAAGAAATCTAGAGATCCATTCAGTCTCCCTAGTTGAACCTCTTAACCCTCCTCTCTAATGAAATACATCTCTTGGAATATTTGAGGCCTTGAGTCGCCTGATAGGAAGTTTGTCATCAAAAGTTCTCTAAGCCACCACAAGAACATAGATTTCTTGATACTGCAAGAACTTAAATCTGTGGGTTTCCATCTTGACAACTCACTTGACTTTATCTAGAGAGATGCAATCAAAATATGCACCAACCACCCGAAAGGAAAGGGAGGAGTTGGCCTTCTTATCTCCCCTAAATGGGCAAGCAACATTAGGGATAAAGGGATCTCCCCATGCAACAGAGCAACCTGGGCTACCCTAGATATTAGGGGTTCCAGCTTTGGTGTTTTCTCTATATATGCACCTAATGACTACAAGGAAAGAGTGTCCCTTTGGATCTGGCTGACTTCCCTCCCAAGTATCCCCTGGATAGTGGCTGGAGATTTCAATATGACTGAGCATCAAGATGACAAGGCTGGGGGACTTCCTTTTGAATGGAAAAATGTAGAAAAACCTCACTGGGACAAACTTAAACAAAAACTCCAGCTATTTGACCCCCTCGAAGGCACTAAAATTGTTGCTTCTAACCTATGGTACACTTGGTGCAACTTTCAACAAGGTCCCAATCGTATCTATTCTAGACTGGATAGATTTTATGTTAACAACGACTTCTTCTCCTTCTCCCCTAACCACTTGGGGAGTGCGGTTGCTATCCTGCCAGTTACCCTTTCTGACCATTTCCCTATCTTTGCAGTCATTAACACTAGAAACGCTATCCCCTTCAGCAGCCCCTATAGCAAGAAATTTATTCTCAACACCTCCCTCCTCAAAGACCAAGATGTTCCAGGTGCCCTTAAGGTAGTCAAGTTCTTCAATCTTCAACCTCAACCTCCCCAATCCTGCACTCTCAGGTGGACAAGGAATGTCTCCTCCTGGCAGAAAGTACTCCAAACCATTGGCCAAAAGAAAGCCAAGGACTCTAGAGACATGGAAAAAACTCTCACCCATCACCTCCATTCCCTAGAGCAAGATATTCAGACTAACCCCTCCTCCCCTACCTTAGCTAAGCATGTTTCTAAAGCCAAAGATGTCCTCAGAAAGCACCAGCAGGTCAAAATCAGGGGAGCCTTCATTAGAGCTCGCAACCACTGGCTCCAATTTGGAGATAAAGGCTCCAAAATCTTCTTTAACCTCCTTAAGAAAAAACAAAATAGAGAAAAAATTGATAGAATAACTGTAGACAACAAGGAACTCCTGGATCTCAATGATATCAAAGAGGCCTTCGAAATGTTCTATAGAACTCTCTTTACTTCAGAAGATAATGAGGCCTCGAAAGAGGCTTGACACAAATGTAGTACCATCATCCCTAAAAGAATCTCTGAAGATGATGCTCTCCTCCTCAAAGCCAGGATCTCTATACAAGAAATTGCCGATGCCATTAAAGCCCTCAAGGATAATAAGGCCCCAAGCCCCGATGGTCTCCCTGCGGAGTTCTACAAAGCCAATCTTGAATGGGTCACGCATGACCTCTATGACATATACAATGAAGCTCTTGACAATGGCACCCTGGGGGAATTCATAAATAAAGGTATTGTTAAACTCATCCCTAAAGAAGGAGACAAAGCTCTCATTAAGAACTGGAGGCCAATCACCCTCCTCAACGTCTCCTACAAAATCCTTGCCAAAGCCTTAGCTACCCGCCTTGAAAAGATTCTTCCAAAATTCATTTGCTCTACCCAAACTAGATTCATTAAAGGCAAATACATATTGGAAAACCTTGTACTAGTTGGGAATCCATGGAATGGGCCAGAACCTCTAACCAAGACGCTGCCATGTTCCTTGTGGACTTTGAAAAAGCCTATGACAGAGTCGAGTGGGATTTCATCCTCATGATGCTCCGAGCTTTTGGCTTCCCTAACGAGTTCTGTGACTACGTCCAAATTCTCCTCAAAGATGCTTCCGCCATGATTGAAGTTAATGGAACCCTATCCCAACCTATTCCTCTCTCTAGATCCATAAGGTAGGGCTGCCCTCTTGCCCCTACTCTGTTTGTTATTGCCTCAGATGCCCTCTTTTATCTCCTTAGAGATGATATTCTATCTCCTAGAGTCCATGGCATCGTGCTGTCGGATGCCTTTGAACTGCTAAATATCCAATTTGCTGATGATACCTCTCTTTTCCTGGAGCTCTCTAGGCAAAACATCGATTCCCTCAACCTAAAAATTGACACCTTTGGTAAAGCATCTGGAGCTAGGATCTCCAGCTCCAAATCTATTTTACTTGGCTGGAAGGATGAACCTCCAGATTGGCTACAGCAAGACGGTTACTCATGGGGAGGACCCAACATGATTGTCAAGTATCTCAGTATCCCCTTCTCTATTTCTCCCTCTCTTTGAGACATGTGGACCTGGGTTAAGGGGAAAATTGATAAGAAGCTCAACAAGTGTGATAATAGGATCCTCTCCCTAGCAGGTAGGGTTCAAGTATGTCAAAAAATCCTCTCCTCGTACAATATCTACTACTCTTCAGTTTGGATGTTCAACAATTATCAAATTTATGAAATTCAAAAGGCTATCAGACGCTTCCTCTGGTCTGATGGTAAGGGCAAAAGAAAGGCCCATGCGGTGAAATGGGCCTGGTACCACTTAGACAAAAAACTTAGAGGTTTGGGTGTAGGATTTGAGAAATACAAATCCACAGAACCCAAAAGAAACCTGCATGCAAGAAACCTGTCACAGAGAAAGAGAGAGAACGAATACAAGGGTTTTGGCTCTGACAAAGAGAAAAGATGTATTATCAGAGAAAAATGAATCAAGAATATGAATAATACAAGAGATCAATCCTTATAAAGGAGATCAACACCAAAAGGAAAACCTAACCCTAAGGTGTGAGCATTTAATAATTAAATATTAATTATTAAATGACTAATGTATGCATAAAGAGAAATCTTAAGAGGAGAGCAAAGTTAATTAATTACTTTACTCTAACACCCCCCCTTAAGATGAGCTACAATGCAGCTACAAACAATGCAGAAGAAAGCAAAGGAACTACAATGCAAAAGAGGGTCCCGGCAACAATGCTTGATGAGGTACCCGAATACAAGAAAATCTCTATAAAGCGGAGTAAAGGAGAAAACCCAGTGGGAAAAAACTCCTCTCCAAAAAGAGATAAAGAATCATGCTGAAAAGAAAACATGAAGGAAGGAAGGCCTCACTGAGACCCCCCAAGGACAACTTCCTTCACCCCAAGCATTGAGCGCAACTGAAGATAGCGCGGAGATGCCAAGGGTTTAGTGAAGATGTTTGCAACCTGCTCCTCTGTAGGAATATACTCCAAGATGAGAGAACCATCCTGAATCAACTGTATGATGAAGTGCATGTGGATTTCAATATGCTTTGTCCGTCGATGCTCCACTGGGTTGCGAGAAATGTGAATGGCACTCTGGTTGTCACACCAAAGAATAGTGCGACAATCTGGAGGAAACCCAAACTCTGTCATCGACTACCGAAGCCATAAAACCTCCTGACTGGCTAACACTGCTGCACGGTACTCAGCCTCTGTAGATGATGATACAATAGCAGATTGCTTCTTGCAAGACCATGTGATAGGACCAGAACCAAGGCAAAAAACGAAGCCAGAAGTAGACTTCCGATCATTGACATCACCAGCCCAATCGGAGTCAGTGAAGCCAATGATGTGAGGGGATCCTAAAGAGTAGTGAATGCCATAATGTGTGGTGCCTCGAATATATCTCAAAATACGTTTGGCTGCTTGCCAATGGCTCTCATGAGGATCATGGGAGAACCGAGAGACAAGGCCAACCGCAAAGGAAAGATCAGGATGAGAATGTGTCAGGTACAACAGACTGCCAACCAACTACCTGTATAAAGTGGGGTCTACTGAAGGAGTAGAGCAAGTGGAAGACAAAACAACACCTGACTGAAATGGAGTGGGGGCAGACTTGCAATCAAGCATGCCAAATCGCTGAAGCATATCAAGAGCATACTTCTCCTGAAAAATGGAAATCCCATCCGAAGACTGAATAACTTGTAGACCCAGAAAGAAGTGCAAGAGACCAAGATTGGTCATCTCAAACTGCTCCATCAAAGTTCTCTGAACACTCTGAATCATGGAGGATGAGCTACCTGTAATGATGAGATCATCTACATATAGCACTAGAATCAAAAGATCACCCTCCTGACGCTGAATATAGACTGTGTGATTGGAATGACAGCGTGTGAAGTGCGAGGAAAGAAAGGAGGAGTCCATCTTCTCATACCAAGCCCTGGGGGCTTGTTTGAGACCATACAATGAACGTCGAAGTCTGCAAACCAAAGAAGTGTCCTGCACAAAACCCTGAGGCTGCTCCATATAGATCTCCTCATGTAGGTCTCCATGCAAGAAGGCACTCTTCACATCCATCTGAAACACTGTCCATCCCTGTGAAGCTGCAAGTGAAAGTACCAGGCGTATAGAATTCATCTTGGCGACAGGAGCAAAGGTCTCAGAGTAGTCAATACCCTCTACCTGAGAAAACCCCTTCGCAACAAGACGGGCCTTATACTTATCAATAGAACCATCTGCAGCATACTTGGTACGATACACCCACTTGCACCGAACCAACTTTCTTCCCTTAGGAAGAGGACAAAGATCCCAAGTATGATTCTTCATCAAAGAAGAATACTCCTCATCCATTGCCCTATCCCACTCTGGGTGTTCTGTCGCCTCTGAAAACTTTTGAGGATCATCTGAAAGGATATGACTCAAAAGACTAGAACCAGATGTCTGAGCACGAGTGCAACGAGTATCTGAAGGATCACCTGCCAAAGAACCAGCTGCATCAACAGTATCACGGGCCCACTTTGGCAAAGACGGAGCAACTGGTGGTGGTGGAGATGGTGGATCATGATCTACATCATCCTCAAGAGATAAGTAATCCTCAAGAGATGAAGAGGAAGGAGTAGGCAATGAGGGAGAAGCTGGTGATGGAGAATCCATCTGAGGATAGCACTCATCAAACTGGACATCCCGCTGAAACAAGACCTCTCTGGAATCAGGATCAAACAACCTGTATGCCTTAACATCCTCACAGTAGCCAACAAATATGAGTGGTCGGCTCTTCCTCTCCATGGCTATCCGCTGAGCATCAGGAATAAATGCCCAAGCCTCACTACCAAAAACTCGGAATGTAGAAACATCAGGCTTGACATGGGTCCAAGCCTCCTCAGGAGTTATATGTCGTAATGCCTTATGGGGCATCCGGTTCTGAATATAATTGGCACAATTGACTGCCTCAGCCCAAAATGAAGAACTCATAGCTCGAGACTGTATCATACAATTTGCCATCTCCCGTAAGGTTCTGTTCTTTCTCTCAGCAACACCATTCTGTTGAGGGGTATAAGGAACTGTAAACTGATGCTGTAAACCATGCTCAGTGCAAAAATCTCTGAAAGCCTGATTTACATACTCCCCCCCATTATCTGTGCGTATCCTCCTGATAGAAAGTCCAGATTGCTTCTCCACAAATGTCTTAAACTTCCTGAAAGAGTCAAAGACATTAGACTTGTACTTAAGAAAGTACACCCATGTACGTCTGGAGAAGTCATCAATAAAAGTGAGTACATAACGGGCCCCTGAAAAAGAAGGAGTCGGAAAGGACATAAGATCACTGTGTACCAACTCTAGGGCTGCCCTAGCACGAGAGGCTCGACCCTTAGGAAAAGGATCTCGATGATGTTTGCCAAGGACACAACCACGACATACACCATCTGTACAAGAAATCTGTGGAAGCCCAATCACAAGTGCCTGTGTACTCATCTGCTGTAGATATCTGTAATTGACATGACCAAAACGCTCATGCCAAAGCCTGCTCACTGAATCTGCATGTGCTATAAGAGAGGAACCAACAGTGTCTGAACTCTCAAAGCCATCAAAACTATATAAGTGAGATGCAGAATCCACACTCCCAGTAGCCACAACCAAGTCAGGATCATGAAGATCTCGAATAACCACATCATGTGGAGAGAACTCAACTGTCTTACCAGAGCCAGAGTAGCAAATCTGATAAACGGATAGAAGGTTTGTCGAAATGTCAGGAACCAAAAGCACATCCTGAAGACAACCACCATCCAATGAAACAGTACCAGAACCCTGAACGAAAAGTTGTGTTGAGTCACCAACTGCAATATGTCTAGTGCCTGTAGGAGCAAGAGCAGTGACCAAATCCTGTGTGTGTGTCATATGGTGAGAGGCACCTGAATCTAGAATCCAAGTGGACGCTGAGGACAATGCTCGTGCAGAAAGAGCATGACCTTTCCCTATGGGCTGTGAAGGAGGCTGTGGTGCACTGATATTATGCTGCTACATGGCTTCCTCCAAAGCCTCTAAACGTTTCCAACACCTGGAAACGGGATGTCCTTCCTTGCCACAAAAACTGCAAGGATCACCTGATTTCTTCTTAGTCTTGGAGGAAGACTCACCAGACTTTGAAGATTTGCCCTGTTTAGAATTGGACTGTGGTTTTGAATCAAACTTAGGTGGTGGCTTGGAGGGATTCTCACTAGCCTCTGAATCTTTCTTAGGCTTCGGTTTCTGCTTCTGTTTTCCTTTAGAGGACTGGGCTACCAATGCTTGGTTCTGTGAACCTAAAAGTGAATCCAACTGCTTAAGCTTAGCTTGCTCACAAGTCAGACGATCACAAAAGACCTCAAAAGAAGGCATGACATGTCGAGCACCCAAGGCATCCATGGTGGAATAGAAGGTCGAAGAGAAGATCTGAAATGGACCCCGAAGCTTGGAGAGAATCAGGAAAATGCACTCTGTATCAGTCTTAGTCTTACCACAACCCTGCAAGATAGATCTTTGTTGTTTGAACTTCATCAGAAAGTCCTCAATAGAAGGAAATGAATCAGGTACCAAGGAAGTTAACTCTGCCTCAAGCTGCAAAGCTCTGAACTCGTTGACAGTACCAAAAAGTCCTTCAAACTTGATCTAAATGGCTCGAGGAGTGATACAACCCTCAAGATGAAACTGGAGACTGTCGAAAATGTGTAAAGCCATCAATCCCATAGCCTGATCCATATTGTTCCTGTGCTGCATAATCTCAAAAGGACGTGTCAACTGAGGTTGAACCTCATCCAAACAGGACCATAACCCTTTTGACTGGAGAAGAGTCATCATGTGACCCTTCCAAGTGTGGTAATTATGCGGTGTGAGAGATTCAATAGGTCTGTTTGCCATCCTGTGAACTGTGTCTCAACTGGTCTGAATTTTTAATTATTATTAAGTGGTCTTTCAGAACTAGACAGAAGATGCAGAAGGGGGTTTGATTTTTTTGTATTGGTGTTTGTAAATTCTGGTTTTCTGATGTAAATAACAGAAAGCAAGAGAAAACACCCCCCCACAATGCAAAAAACTAATCCCCAGTACAAACTGAAAGCCAGAAAATGATAGAAAGCAATAACGGGTTGAGACAAAATTTGGAGCACCTGAATAATTTTATGATGAAATAGACTTTAGATCTGGAAAGAGCACAGAACCACCTTTCCGACGCCTATTCGCTTTCGAAAAATGGAGTCCGTATGCAAAAGATATGGCTCCTGGAGTGCAAAAAACTTCTTCTGACTTTGACTAGCAAAAAACACTACAAAACGGCAAAATCAGCTCGGAACCAGCTTTCCAACTTTCCAACGCCTATTCGTTTTTGAAAAACGGAGATCGGACGCCCAAGTTATGCCCGATTTTGTAAAACAGCTCCAAAAGACCTAGATGGGCCTTTAAGCCCTCCAGGGCTTAAAAAAAATAAGCCCCTGGTCCTTTGGGCGACCAGGGGCGGACGCAGGGGGCGGCGGCGCGGGGGCGGCACTGCTGGCGGCGGGCGGCGCGCAGGTGGAGCGCAGGCGGCGCCCGGGCGGCGGGGTCTCGGCGGGCGGTGCGGCGGGCGATAGGCGGCGGCTGAGCGCGGGGCTGCGCATGGGCGGGTTACCGCCAGCGGCGGTGGCCGCCGGGTGGCTACCGGGCTGGGCGGTGGCTGCGTTTTTTTTTAACACTGGCTGCGCCCAAAATTTTTTAAAAAACTGTGTTTTTTTTAATTTTTTTAAAAAATTTTCCGCCTCAGTTTTTGTGCCCTAGGGTCGTACGGCCTTGGGGCCAAAAAAAATTTGCCTCCTGGAGCAACTGTGTCCAAATCGGATGAATTTTATATGGAAATAGGGGTTTTTGGGCACTACGAGCTCAACGGTGAGGTCCATTTGGGCTCAAAGTGCACCGAAAAAAAAATACCCCCCTATTCCAAAATAAAAAACAGAAGACAAACACATATCTGATGCAACCAAAACCTGGATCTCAAAATCTTTCAAAAGTCTGAACAAGCTGCAGCAGATCCAGCTCTGATACCATGTAGGATTTGAGAAATACAAATCCACAGAACCCAAAAGAAACCTGCATGCAAGAAACCTGTCACAGAGAAAGAGAGAGAACGAATACAAGGGTTTTGGCTCTGACAAAGAGAAAAGATGTATTATCAGAGAAAAATGAATCAAGAATATGAATAATACAAGAGATCAATCCTTATAAAGGAGATCAACACCAAAAGGAAAACCTAACCCTAAGGTGTGAGCATTTAATAATTAAATATTAATTATTAAATGACTAATGTATGCATAAAGAGAAATCTTAAGAGGAGAGCAAAGTTAATTAATTACTTTACTCTAACATTGGGCCTTAAGGATCTTAAGTTACAAGGAATCTCTCTTTCCACCAAATGGATATTTCATGCACTAGATGGGCAAGAACCTTGGAAAATTCTTATCAGAAACAACATTCAAAATGGATTCCCCAAGGCTGCCAAATCATGGAAAGCCCTCCCACTCAATGATCTACTTGCTGGAAGTTTCTCAATGTCTGTCCAAGGCACTTGGGTCTTTAAGTTCATCTAGAAAGCCTGGGAGCATGTGCGTAGACTTATTTGCAACTCTAGCTTTAACTGTGATAACACTATACATGGTGAAAGGTCGATTTGGTGGAACCTCCACCATAATTATAAGCCACTGGCCTTAACCCAAGGCTATTCTGCTAGATTTTGGCATAACAAGGAGATCAAGTATCTTATAGATATCCTGGAAAATGACTACCTCATCACCTGGGAGGAACTTAGTAGTAAATTTAATCTCTCTGCTTCACATAAGCGGACCTACAATATGATTAGGAATGTCTGTAACACCCTCAATCTCCCTAAGAACACTCATGTTGACACACACAGGTACCTCTCATTCCTTTGGAAGGATGGCTCCCCCCTCCCAAAAATTAAGTCCAAAGTTATCTACAACTTGCTTAACCAGGACACCTCTGTGATTGACCATGTCAACACCCTATGGAATGTCCACCACAGCCCCACCGCTTGGTATAAAACCTTTGAGAACCTTTGGAAATCCCCCATCCCCCCTAAGATCAAGTGTTTCAGATGGCAACTCTTAGATTGCCTATTAGGAATAATGTAGCTACATATGATCTTTGTTCTGTCTGCAATAAACCTGAGTCCACTCGGCACATCTTCCTTGACTGCCCTTTTGTTAGGGAGATCTGGTTAATGTTTGGAATATCCATTACTGAGCATGTCTTCACTTATGATATAGTTACTGGTTTCGTCCATAATCTTAAAAAGGACGCTAACTTAATTTGGCAAATTTTGTCTTCTTTTATCCTCTGGTTTATTTGGAAACTCAGAAATGAGGAGAAGTTCCAAGGTAATGCTAGGGAACTTACTGGTTTTTTTAAAAAACTCACACATTATAAAATTGTTGTGCAGGTTTGCTTCCTGATGAATGTTGAACGAAACAAACTCCTACGGTTCCTCAAAGAAGGCCGAGCCACCATGTTTATACATGAGATGCAAGATGGGTATGAATGGGCAAGGATCGCAGAAAATCAAACTGCCTTTGAGAGTGCAGCTAAGAAACTGATTAAAGAACTTCAAGATACCAGAGCTCCCCCTTTCAACAAGGTTGACATGTGAATACAAATCATGGAAAGGAAGAAGGTGGTTTGGATGGAAGGACCACAGGGGTGGACCACATGGCTGGAAGACTAGGATGAAATCCTCCTCTAGTTCCTTATGGCAGCAAGCACAACTTTATTTTGGAGTTTTCTTTTAGTGCATTGTATATGACACTCGTCTAGTTCTTTTTGGTTTCACTGTTGAGGCCCTACCTCCCCTGAACTCATCTGTATAACCATCTTTTTGGTCTCTCGATTTATAATATAAAAAATCTTCTTTTTCCCATTTAATTCAATTTACATTTAATTAAATACCTTCTCCAATTTTAATAAATTAAATTTATTTAATTATCTTTCCAAATGCAAGTTGTCATCTACCTTTTTGAAATAAATAATTTTATTTCAAAATTAAATCCAAAAATATCCTCCCACTTGCATTCTCCTAACAAATCCACTTGCATGACTAATTATCTTCTAGATTCTTCTAAACCATCCTAATTAGCCTAATCCCCCCCTTAATTATTTGCACATTCTTAAATAAGAGGTCACTTCTCAAAAACCTCTAAAGTCTTCATAAACCATTAAAGACTTTATGTCTTCAAATGGTTAACCTCCAAAGTCTTCCAAACCATTAAAGATTCTTACATAACCAATAATGGTGAACTCAAACTTGACCCTTGATTAGAGACTTCCTCTCTAACTTAACCCTTCTCTAACCCATGGGTCTCTTCAAGCATTCATTTCTTTGACCATGGTTATCCGTTAACTCTTGCACACGAGTTTATCCTTTGGATAAATGGATTATCCAATAACTCAACCCTGACCTTACCCCCTAGGGTGACCACCATGTCTTCTCAAGAATTTAATGCCTCTTCTCTCTCCTCTCAATCCATCTCATGTTGACAATTGTTACCATTTAATTGGTGAAAATTGTAAACATGGATTAAAGATCTTTCAATCTTAGCCCTTGTTAAGATCACTCGATCTTAACCATCTAATTACCTATTTCTTTTATAAATAGGCCCCACTTCTCATATTATTCATATCCAAGTCTTCATGCATTTACATTATAGTCTAATTTTATCAAGCATTTACCTCTCTTTGATAATTAGCATTATATCATTTAGGATCATATTAATATAGCATTTTCATCATGAATAATGTTACCACAACTTGTTAGTTTCTTTATCATATCATCATCTTCATCATAGCAATAACTAACCATATCTAAGTAAGATTATCATATCATATATATCTCAGGTGCATCTTCCGTATAGATTATCATACATTATCACTCGTTCTTGGAGTTGTCATTTCAAAAGTTAGTTGCTCAATGATATGAGAGCAACCATTGACTTGAGGAATCCTGTGAGATAGAGAACAATGAGACACATCTTGGAGGATTAACTTGTTTAAATCAGTTTATGCTTAGTTAGTTTTTTTATTTAAAAGTTTCATTGGTATGTTAGTTTTTAGTTTCAATTTTGATATACTAATTACACTAAAACCTCGCATACATTTTTGATGCCCACCATGGGGCACGTCCCCATTTTTAAAATCATTTTTGAACGTGGGTTGAAGACAAAGTCACGCTAGAAACACATAATAGCGCATGTGCAAGATCTTTTAGCGCATTAACAACATCTTTTAGTGCATAAGAATCACTTTTCAGCGCATACAAATGACACTTTAGCACATCACATTTCTATATTAGCACTTGGTCTATTTTGTTCTTTTAGCACATTAGAGTGCCAATTTAGCGCATCTAATTATTAGTTTAGTACATAGGGTCTTCAGAATAATGCATTCAAAACAACTTGTAGCACATATAATTAACTATTTAGATCATAACAGGGAAATAAATATGATTTGTAAAATAAAAAGGAAAAATTAGGCTTTGTGAAGCCCACCATTAAGATTGATTTTACTAACTGGTTGCTTCCAGGTTCTAACATTTGTTTGCATGATCAAAAGGAGTTAGATTAGTTTTCTTTACTTTACTTTCTTTTCAAAGTTGGTAAAAAGAACTCATTTTCCCTTTCTTGCAAAGGCTTAAAAAGAACTTCATATTTATTTTGGTACATAAAAAAAATAACACTCTCTTTTGGTGCCTAAAAAGAACTTCATTTTTCTTTCTTGCAAGGATAAAAAGGAGAACAAATCAAACTTCTATTTTGCAAGAATAGTTCACACTTCTTTTGGGCTATTAAAAAGAACAAGCCATTGAGATTTTGGTAACAATGAACAAGCCATTGTTAGAGGTTTAGCTTTCAAATAAAAATCGTTGTTATCATTTTTGGCGATTTCTTTTGTTGACAAGGATTTATTTTTAAAAGTTCAAGAATTGTTATCTTTTCACAATTGCTATCTTGGATAAAATCAACACCATGTCTTTTGCAATAAAATTTCCAAAATAGCATTTACATAACATTGTGATATTTGGTTAAAAACAAGGAGTTTCTTTCATGAATCGAAGGTGATAGGTATATGCTCTCCCCTTAATTGGGTGATAAAAAAGCCAAACTCATCATTTTACTTGCTTTCCTTCAATTTTTGCAATAGGCTAAAACCTTTAGCAGACCTATACCCTCTCGAGGAGCCTTTTAGGCTTGAGCCTTTAAGGTCGGTGAGAGGGGAATGACCTAAGTGGGGAACAAATAAATGCCAAGTATTCCAACCCACTATAATCAAATGTGGATATGATGGAAATCATGTTCAACTATTTTTCTCAGCGATTAACCTTCCCAGTATCCTTGAGATACATAAAGCCTTTGTTCTAAAGGTTGGAAGCCTCTAGAGGGAGTTTATCATTGAAGACCGAATGAAAGCCCTACTAAGAGGTTTAGAACTTGAAGCCTTGCCGAGTCAGTTAGCCAAACATTTCTAATATCATAGTGCAATGGTGGAGAAGAATCCATCCCCAAGACACTCACCATAAATCTCCCTAGAAAACGATCCAATTGAGAAGCAATTCTCTTTGGTTCAGCTTCTGGCAAAAGGCAAAAAAATGAGTGCACCTTAGGGTGTGAAAGGGTTATTTGAGCTGACAGAGTATCAAGTGTGGGCTATTGATATTTTAAATGACCTTTGCGATTAAGAGAGTAGATGCTTGATGTGTATTTCTTGCTCAAACCAATGAAAACAAACATGGATTCAAAAAGATCCTATTGAACATACACTCATTATTTAGATTATGCAAACTACCTTTTTACTTTCTATTGTATTTTTAGATCATTTTTCCGAATATCATCCATCACAAAAGAAAATTTTCACGAACAGAAGTCAAATTGTAAAAAAATATCAAAATCAGGGCAGCTTAGCACATAACTAGTTCAGATTAGTGCATTCAAATATCGACCTAGCACATACTACTCATTTAGTAGCACTTAGGAGTCAAATAGTAGCGCATCCAGATCAAACAATAGCGAGAGTCCAAGATCAATTTTCAAAATTTCAACAGTGAGAAAAAACACCAGTTAGCGCATAGGCAACAAATATTAGCGCATCAGGAGGACAATTTAGCACATTGGTAGCTCAGAGTAGCTCATTTAACTCATCATTTAGCGTATACCCTGCCTATTTTAGCGCATCATTGGTAAAATTGTCTCAGGCGGAGAGTAGGTTATCCACCTTTTCAAAAAATTGAAATAATTTTTAAGATACCCTTTTATCTCTTCTCTGGGATCCAAATATCACAGACAAGATTTCTTCAGGAAAAATCAGAGGATATCAACTAATGATCTTAGTTTAAAAAATTACCAAAATCAACATCAAATACTTAGCAAGATTATTCAAGTTGGTCAAAATAATCTAGTTTATAAATAAGGATATATTATCCTTCATTATGAAAATTTATCACATCATTTGACATACTTAGTCATGTCAATAGGGGAATATCAAACCCTCTATTCGACTTAGTAGGCTTGGATATCAAAACAAAGTATTTATTCTCAAACCAACCTATCCAAAATAGGAACTTTGGTCACTCGTATGACCACCCCTCAACACTTAAAAAAGAAGAATCTTCTTCATAAAATTAATTTGAAAAGAAAGAGACCTAGCCAACAAAAAATCTTGGCAAAAATAAAGTTTCTTTACATAAACCCCAAAACTTTGCTAAAACATCGCACATTCCTACATCGTTTTCGTAACTATCTACATGGGCAAGGAACTGAGTTTGACGAGGAATCCTTGAAAACACGTGCCTTGTCACAAAGGTCAGCACTATCACAACATCACAACAAAGGAGGCAAGATAAATTTGGAGTATCTACCTGAGGATCCAATCACTTATTGAAGCAATTTTTACATAGCTAATTCACATGTCAATTGTAACTCGCTCTTTAGAAATGTAGAGAACAAGAACTACAATCACATTTGATCATGGGATCTAGGAGAACAAATCCCTTCTTTGATGCCAGTGAAGACAAAATAACTAAGGAACTAATTCAAGAAGATCAAGAAAACCCTGGTTTCCAAAAACTCGTAGAAAAACTCATTGAATCCGACAAGCAAAAATACTTTCTTATGTTAGAAAGAAAAGGTGTTAAGATCCCTGTGGATTTTGATGTGGATCGGATAGCACAACAAAATAATGAAACAAGAGAAGAGCCAAGAGTATACAACTATGATACCAATGACCATGACAATAATGAAGAAATAAGAGCACATCACGAGACAAGAGAAGAGCCAAGAACACATCACCATAATAACCAAGATGATAATGAGCCCTTGAACACCTTAACACAACAAATCAAAGCTCTTCAAAAATAGATGCAAGACATGCTACAAGGTCAATGCAAGAAGCTGAGTCCACTTTTTGGCCAAAAAGTGGAAGTGTTTTCCCTGATTTTTCAAGTTTTGTCTGATTTGAGCTTAAATTTTGAAACACTTGGAGATTGAATCCTGGAAAAAGTTAGTAATATTAAAGATATCCCTCTGAGTCTACTTTCCAAATATGTAATTTATATTAATACCCACATAATAAAAAATAACTTTATGAATGGAGTTCTAAAAACTATGTTTTAAAAATGTTTGTTTCAGGACCATACCATGCATGTGTATGACCCACACTTTTTGACACAATTAAAATTATTTTCTCAAACCGTTTTGGGAAATGGTTTGCAACACATTGAAGACTGATGAGCATATTTTTTCTGTATTTTTTTAAAAATATTTTTTTATTTATTTAATTTTTTAATGACCGTAATTATCTTTTTAAAAATTTGACATGTACGGGCCACATAATTTGACGTAAACTTAACATTTTTTTTTTTTTTTAAAATAGAAAATAATTTTGTGTAGATTGATGACATATAATTTTTTTTTAAGAATTCATTAAAATAAAAAAGTTATTAAATTAACAAGATTAGTTAATCAAGTTTATGCACCTAATTTCGTATAAATCAAATGAAAAATAGTTAAAATAATCATTTTTTTTTAAAATTACATATTTAGAATCTAGACAGTATAATCTGAAATAGGTTTTAATTTCGTATAAAAATTCTCTAATTAGAGGCATGTAAATTATTTCAGAGTTCATATTTGAGTTTTCATTCATGGAGATTTGAATTTGCAAGTCCATGTCTCATGTGTGGCCATCCCAGGCCTATCCTAGACCTAATCGGAGGCAAGTGGCGTGTTGTGGAATCAACTTCCATAGAACAGACCCTCGTTTACGAAATGGGGGCCCATTCCTTTTTTAACCGTTGGTTTTCGGAATGGTCTCCCATTTTTAAACGGGGGCCCGTTATATAAATAACTGGCCCCCATTTTGAAAATGGGGGTCCATTCCTAAAATTACCGTTACTATCCAAAAAAAGGATAGATTGCATCAATTTACCAGATTATCATTGGAATCCATACTAACAAACATTTTTTACAACATTTGGCACTACTTTTTTATCTTTTTTACACAAATTTCAGAAGAACTCAGTAAAAAGAAATATTATTTTTTGAAGAGGACTTTGTAAAGATGGGTTTAAAGCAATGTCAAAAGAAACAAAGGAAGACAATGACAGTGGACAAAATTCAAGCACAAAGAGAGGAGGCAAAATGCCAAAGAGATTGAAGATCACAACAACGACAATTGAAGAACACTGAAGCATCTAGTTCAGTGCCCATTGTAGATGAGACCATTCAAGAGATCATGATGGACACAAGCAATGTAGAACCAAACACGGGTATGATTGTTGATGCAAATGTTCACATGGATGGGAATCCTGATATGTTTTTAAATCCTCAAGACTATGATGCCAATCAAATTCCTGATTTAAATGAAGCTGGATATAAATTTAATACACCAATACGAAAAGAAAAAAAATTGAAAATATTACACCACCCTCTCTGAAAGAAAATGAATGCAATTTGTTTACTATTGATAGAAATGTGCTAGATAATCTTGATGGGTTAGTTTCTTGGAGTCTTGAATCAAAACACATGCAAATAGATTATATAAACAATTTTTCTATAATAAAAGGTTAGGATTCCAATGTCGATTAATGCTACAATTAATAAAAATATTAAAAATGCGTAAAGTCATGAAAAAAATAGGTATTTATGCAAAACCAAAAAGAAAAGATGAATCATATAAGCAAGTTGTATCTATTGTTGCCAGTGCCATCGATTCTATCGGAAAAACAAGTCGATCTAGAAAGATAAGAATGTGGTACGTAGAGTTATAACAACTGCTATAGTTGACAAAACAATTGCTAGTAAAATAATGTTAAGTGATATAAGTGGCTATTTAAACTTACACAATTGAACCTTGTCAAGAGAAG